>NW_025368693.1:0-9360 GCF_016433145.1 Gracilinanus agilis | reverse complement strand
GAGAGAGAGAGAGAGAGAGAGAGAGAGAGAGAGAGAGAGAGAGAGAGAGTGTGTGTGTGTGTGTCTCCATTGTTTTAATGATGGTACTCAGTGAGCTATATGGCTGGAAGTTTTGAAGCTCAGCTTTCTATCTCAGCCTTACTGAAATCATAGAAGGGGGGGAAGGCTCATTCTTCTACTGCAAATGGTTTGTCTCTGTCCCTCACTTCAGAGTTCTATAACTCTGAGATACACTCTTGAAAGACATCCCTTTTCCTCTCTCTTCTCCCCCATGGCTCTTAAACCCAGTTTGGGAAAAACTGCCTTATATCCACCTGAGAAAGCAGCCATTTTCTCTCCCTAACCCACCAACCATGGAAGCTGCTTTTCTACAATGCAGTTAGTCAAGATTTCAGTCCTTTGGGAAAAAAAATTAGACAAATGAGTCCTGCACTTTCCCTTCCACCCCAAATAATTCTTAGCCCTTCTGAATGCAAGGAACCATTCATTTAAATCCAAAGTGAGATATGGAATTACTAGGAGTAAAGGCAAAGGAAAGGCTATATAGCTGGTAATGGAGAAATCAATGACCTACCTTGCGATTGGTAAAGTAGAGGTTGTCATACATCTCCACAGTGAGAGCCTGGGTTCCTAAACCACTAAGGTTGATGATGCCATATTTGCAGCCTCCATGTTCCACATCATTAACTGTGAATACCCTTTCCCGGGCAGTGTCAGCCTGTCAAAGCAAACCACATGCTACTTCAAAGTATGTCAGGGTCAGCTGCAGGGATCATATCTGAGCAATGGCTCATCTATCTCTGGTCCACTGCCCCCGTATTTTTTTCCACTGGCAATATTGTCAGCTAACCCTAAGCACAAAAATCACTTGGACTCTCCTCTTGTCAACCTCAAATGCAGCCATCTTTGGGGCAATGTTGACAACTGCCTAATCTAACAATTCAACAATTTAGAATGGAAAGTAAGGCTATCCCACAAAGGAAATATTTATTGGAGGTAGTGCTGCTAGGGAAAACTGAGGTCAATATCAGAATCAGAACTGGTCTAGATACTGGTACAACTGCTTCAGGTTCTATGAAAAGTGTGCCTTAGGAAGGATGATTTCTAGTAGTTGGAATCTAATCTGAAAAACGTGAACTCTGGTGACAAATGGCCATGTCTAACTTCTTGCAACTTCTTGCCTGTTGCTGAGTTGAAAGAAAGGTAGGATCTACAGAATTATCAGTATTTATGATGAAAAGTCACCAAGGAACCTTTCGAATTAGAATTCTGCTAAGCAAGTTTGTCAAGGTAGAGAAATCTGGCTAATACACATGGCAAGCAGTAGAGATCTCTTTTCTCTACTATACCCATCCTGGTTTATTGCAGATTCCCAGAAAGGGTATCCTGGATTTTAGTTAAGATCCTAATGTACTAGGAGCAAGACTGGGAATAATTCATGTTTCCTCCCCCCAATAATAACCACACAACTACAATAGTCTTTTTGACAGGCTTTGCTCTTGTCCCAATGCTAGTTTTCCTAGATGCATCATCTTTCAACAAAGTTATAAAATCCTCCATTGTATTAAATACCCTATGAGAGAACGGGCATTGATCCCAAAGGGTTATTTTCATACTCAAGTCCATCCCTCCCACTAGAAGAGCTCTCCTTAATCATCCAAGCCTATCCTCTCCACTGCTATTCTTTGGCAAAAAGGAAGGAAAGGGGTCACTAGAATAGGATGGCTCCACTTTATAAATATCTGTAACTTGTTATACCCATGAATTAGGTCTTTTAAACAAGTACTTTTTACTCTCCTCACAGGTGTTCTTTCAATAGTCTTCAGAATGATGTAGTACCAAAAGACTACATTCTTTTTAGGGATAGTATAAGAAATGGTCTCAAATCACAGGAATAAGGATTCTTTCTAAAAGGTAAATGGAATAGGAATAGGTATACTTCAGAAAATGGAACCCTTTGTGTATAACAGATCATTCAAGTTACATTATCTAGAATTTCTTGGTTCTCAATGCACACAAATTTCAAATTTGGCCACTTTTATCTTGGAAAAGGGCACATAATTAACCAGTTTACCATTCAATTGAAGAACAAAATACTTTGAAGAAAAAAAAAATGCTATGTTTAGCTGTTTAGGCAGGCCAGGGGTTCTAATGCAAACTGATGGAGCAGAAAAGACATGTGGGTTCATGGTCACAGTACAATTTACCCTGCCAGGACAGCACCTACCATTTTACATATAGGAAGTGCTTAAAATAACAACAATAAGAATAATCAATAAAAAGCCACCCACTTCTGTGGCAGTTTGAAGTCAAAGTTAAAAACCAATATATCATGTCTAGTTCATAGACCACCCCAAGAAATCATGAAAAACAAATAAAGGCTGTCCTGGCAGAGCTAATCCTTATCCTTAAACATCTCCAACTCACCACTATCAGTTTAAAGTGATCTGTTCCAACAACAGAGGAATCAGGGCTCTGAATTTTCACCTTCTTTCTCTGCATGCAGTTTACACGTAACTCATGGACTAGTCTGTAAGGGGCAAACAGGGAGGAGGGGATAGTAATGACTAAGCAGTGAAGAAAATCAGGATGTGGGAGTTAGAATATGAGAAAAATCTCTATAATTTGTCCCTTCCCATACTGTTCTTCAAGATTAACTCTGAAGGCAAGATTCAAAGTAACTTGGCTTTAGTTGTTTCTATTCAAAAGATATTTAAGCAACTTCCCTTTATATAGCATGGGGCTTAGGCACTGGGGAGATAAGAACGTTTAACTTTCCAAAGTTGGAGAAAAAAAATTGAATATATTAAAAAGCATTTGGATACAAAGAAAAGACCTCTAAGAGCTCTGAATCCTAGCCCTGGTACTGCTTTCTGTATACTTAAAACCTTCAAGATACTCTTCCCCATTCAAATTAAAATCTCCCTCTCTGATCTCTGTGATTAGGTGATTTGCTTTGCCCAGAAACAAACTTACTTGCTTCAAGCTAAAGCAAGCGCATTTACACCAACAAAATTATCCTTATTACTCCTTATATCTCCTTCTTTGAGCCCTTTATTATTCAGGATATTGGGGGATCTGAATCACAAAGCTTGATTAGGAAAAGCTGGGTCTCTTCTCTCACCTCTTTAAGTGAACCTACCTTCATGGAAAACTTTCTAGTAAAGGGATAAAACATAAACACAACTACTTATAGTAGTGAGTTCATTTAACAGTTGTAGGGCAATGTGGAGTTTGAGCAGGAAAGCCACTGTAGATCAGGAGAGATCCAGGAAGGCTGTGTAGCCTTTCTATTGTATAACGGAAGCAGTGGCTCAACTGGGCCTTAATGGATGAATAGAATTCAACAGGTGACGAGGAGAGAGGGAGCAAGAGGTAAGATCAAGGAGCAGAGCTGGAAGATACCTCAGAAACTGACTTCTAGTGTGGTGAAGCAACTTGCCAGAAGGTCAAGGAGAGTTAAAAAACAAACAAACAACAAAAAAAACAACCACCACCAAGCCCTTATTAAACTCCTACTTTGTGTCAGACAAACACTGCCAGGTACTAGTGATAAAGGACAAAAGGAACCCGGGCAAGCTGCTTAAGCCTACAACCTTTTGGAGGGGACAACACACAAACATGTAACTGTATACAAAACAGATACAATGCCATGTGGACAACATTAAGGGCTCTCTGTGGAAGGTTATGCTTCAGCAGAACATTGAAATTTTAGGATTTTAAGAGACAAAAGAGAGGAAAAAAGGAAGTGCATTTTAGGTATGAGGAATAGCTTGTGCAAAAAGGCAGTGAATGAAGAATAGTGATGGATGGGAACAATGTGAGAGGCAATGTCGAAAGTAGGTTAGAACTAGGGGCAATGGGTTTTAAATACCAAAGAAAAGTCAAAAGGGAGCCACCGGAATTTACTAAGTAAGGAAAAGACATGGGCAGATCTTTAGTTTAGGAAGAGGACTCTGGTATCTATGTGGAGGATATTGTTTTTTTAAACCCTTACTTTCTGTCTTGGAGTCAATACTGTGTATTGACTCCAAGCCAGAAGAGTGGTAAGGGTAGGCAATGGGGGTCAAGTGACTTGCCCAGGGTCACACAGCTGGGAAGTGTCTGAGGCCGGATTTGAACCTAGGACCTCCCATCTCCAGGCCTGGCTCTCCATCCACTGAGCTACCCAACTGCCCCTGTGGAGGATAGTCTTGAGGAAGGGAGAAAAATCAGGAAGCTACTGGAATTGTCCAGGGAGAGGTAATAAGATGGCCTGAATTAGAACTGTGTGCACATAAGTGAAGAGGACACCTATGGGAGGCAGGGAGAATGTGCTGTCAAAGGGAGGTGGTGTGGATGATGCCAAGGCTGAGGATCTAGGTTCAGGAGGATAGCAATACCCTGGAAACGATGGATGTGAGGGGAAAAGATGAGCTCTATCTAGAACATGTTGAGTTTGAGACACTTAAAAGACATTCAGTCTGAAATGTCCTGTAGGCAGCTAGAGATGGAGGGCTTGGGAACATAGGAGCTAATTTCTGGATATGGACGATTGAAAGTTATCTTCATAGATATTGTAACTGTGTGATAAGGTGACTGAGAAAGCATAGAAAGAGAAGAGAAGATGGCTAAGTACAAAACCTTGGGCCAAAGACTGAACTAGCTTCTTCCTACCCTTAATTCAGAGTTCTTTCTGCCACACCAGACCTGGCTATTTTTAACTTGTTCACCAGTTACAGAATTAAAACAAAACAAAACAAAACAAAACAAAACAAAAAACCCAATTACGAACAAGACTCTAAAATTTGGGGTTGAGAAATTTCTCCTTATATCACTACTCAAAAGTTAATAACCTAAGGGACTATCATACAAACTTTTATTTATACAAAATTTCAATTGGCATAACTGTTGTAGGATTTTTAAAAAGCCTACCATGGCTAATAAGAATATCTTTCATCTCTTCAATTTGAAAGGGATTAATACCCATGCAATTTTCTCATAGCACACTATTCTTCCAATTTGTACTTAGAACTATGCTATTAGGAAAAATGTGATTTGAACACATATCCTTGACCCAGATTGGAATGTAAGTTTTTTGAGAATAAGACCTCTGGCTAGGGTAAATCTTCATCTCCCCAGTGCCTTGGAGTACCTTGCACAAAAACGGTATTTATTAAGGAAAATGTCCTAAAGTTTTCAGCTAAAGTAGTTTGAAACTGCATTAAGACTTTTGGGGTATCTTGTATTTGTTTAATTGAATTAGAGGTAGAGAGACTAGTAAAGCATCTCAAACAGGTACATTTCCTCATTCTACCATGCACAAAGGCTGAAATGGGTATTGAAAATACCCTTATTCTAAAGCATCTTTCTAATGTAGCACACTTCTAGAAAGATAAATTTATTTTTAATAGTGCTAACTGGCTAAGAATAAGAAGAGAGAGAAGGAAGAAAGAATTCACAGTAATATAGTTCTAGGACCCACCAATTTCACTAAAATGTAAATGATTTTATCAGTACATAAATTATTTAATAGTAATACATAGTTTGGAACCCCAAAATAAAATATTTCCATTTTTTTATCCATGTTTAATTTCTCTGTACTCTCTTATCTTCTCACTCCCCTCATGTAAGAGTCTTCTTCACTCCCCAGAAAAGAAATAACTCCTTTGGGACTGACTTAAGTGGCTAAAAGTGAAGGCACTTGTGAAGGATACTCACACAGTTATCACTGGTTTTGAAGCAGTGATATTGGAAAGAACCTCAGAGATCACGTGGTTTAACCTTTCTGCCATTAAAGGAAACAGAAGAAACATCCCAGACGTAATGTCTTACCGGCAATAATTGGTAGAGTAGAGCAAACCCAACTGCCTCTTGTATAACAAGGGTAATGGATTCAATCCAATTCGAGTAGTTTTCTAAGTAAAAAACAAAAAAAGATAGAGAGAATTTGATGAAATTTTATCTAGTATAGAGGTGAAGGGAAATGATTTTCATCCTTAGTAAGAAATCAGTTTTTCAACATGAGAAAGTTCATTACCATAAATTCTTTGATTATCAGAAGGCTCAGGCTTTAGAGAACATCAGTACAACTCCTCATTTTATACATGAGAAAACTGAGAGCCCAAAGAAGTTACATAAATTGCTTAAGGACCATATAGCTAGTTAGGGTAGGCCCAAGAGGTGAATTCTAGTCTTCCCACTCTGCTCAGTGCTCCTCTCACCACACACACACGTTACAGGTTTGTTTGGAGTGGGAATGGACAGACTCTTGTGGGTCAAATAATGCAATTATAGCTTAAACTTTACAAAGAGATAATTGAAAATGTCTTGTCTTTCCCCTAGATTACAACTCAAGAGGGTAAGCCTCAAAGGCATCTCCTAGAGTAAGACCATCCTAAAAGAAATCCATTAGGTGAGAAGGCATTGGGGTAAGTCATTTTTCAGCAATGAGGGATACTTATTTGTGTGCATGTATATTATAAAAAAAAATCATGATAATTAAAAGACTCAATTTTGTACCTCTGGTTAGTACCCACCTTTTTTAGCATATCCTCTTCCTCTAAAAGCTTCAATCTTTTGCTCTCCATCTCCTTGTGCTGAATAATCTCCCTGGTGAGGGGGTTGCAGTTGTTATGCCCAGGAAGCAATCGGAAGTAACGGTTCTTTTCAGGATCAAAGTAAAATCCTGGGAGTTCTTTAACCATATGAAATGAAATTTTAATTTTAACAGGACAAACTGACTGACTTAGTAAAGAGCACAATGCCTTTAGATCACACACTTTTATGCTCATCTTTTCTAGGATAGAAGAAAATAGGGTTGCATACTGATCATTAGATTGAAAGTAGGTAAAACCCATCAATAAAACTTTAAAAAATAAAGAAGAAAACAAAATGAAGTACTAAAGGGAAGCAAATAGCAATTTTAATACTTCCTTGTTAAATTTAATGTGTTTACAAAAGCAAAGTTGGTAGAGAATCATGGATTCATATATAATCATCTTTTTTTATCTTAACATATATATTTGTGTCTGCTGATGATTTCACTGTGAAAAAAAGAAAAAAAATTTAAAGGAGAAAGAAAAGAAAGTTAATTAAACCCACCTAGGCCTTTTGGGCCTTGCTTATATTCCATTTATTCTTTTTTTTTTTTAAAGTTTTTTTTTAAACCCTTAACTTCTGTGTTTTGGCTCCTTGGTGGAAGAGTGGTAAGGGTGGGCAATGGGGGTCAAGTGACTTGCCCAGGGTCACACAGCTGGGAAGTGTCTGAGGCCGGATTTGAACCTAGGACCTGCCGTCTCTAGGCCTCTCAATCCACTGAGCTACCCAGCTGTCCCTATTCCATTTATTCTTACTGATTTCCTAAGTCCTGAGCCAAATGAGCCTACAAATTTGCCTGCCACCCCTCTCCCCCGCCCCCATTCTAGCTAAGAAGAGAGTGTAACCTGAAAATGAAAAAAATAAGTTGAATACATGGGATTTTTGTTCAAATTATTTTTTGCAAGGAAAGGATTCAATAAAGGTCATAAATGGCATTCTGTGACTCCCTTACCTGGCACTGAAGAGCTCTCATTTGAGCTAGAAGCTGATGAAAAGGTTCTAGTATTGCTGTCAGAACTTTGAGGACTGTGAGATATCTCTGCTCTGTATCTGTTAACACAAGCAATTATGATAATTTGGAAAGTCATGCTTATTTGCTGCAAAGGGCTTTCATTAGCTTATCTAGTGTTCCCAAACCTCCCCACCTACAGGAGAAACAGCTTAATTAACACCAACTTGTTGGTTATTTTGCCCATTTTCTTACAGAAGGCTTAAGTTGCAGAATTTTCTCATGGCATATATTTCAAAATAGCTAGGCAATGTTTTTGCTCATCTTGATTTTTTAGAGGATGTTTGTTTTCAGAATAATTTCCATTTTTACCTCCAAATATCAATAAGTCATTTGAAATTTTCCAGTTGCAAAGTACACTAGTACATCATAGAAAGGTATTACACTAATAATGTTGTAGCAGTTCTCATTTGTTACAAAAGCAATAATTCCATACCACACAAATTCTAGTCTTTGTCTTCTTTGGCCTAGATTTACCAAGCTTTTCTTGGTTATTCTATTTCATCTATAAAAATTCTATTCCATCGATAGGGAAACTGAGGCTCAGAAATGAAGACATTTGCTTCAGGGCCAGAGTCAGAATGAAAATGTGCTGCTTTCTAAGTTAAAAGTTGCTTTAATCCAAAGAACCATCCATTCTACTTTTGTTACAAAAGGCAAAAAGGCAGCATGGTATAGGGAAATGAGCAATGGAATGTATTAGAAGGCTGAAGGTTCTAGTTATAAAAAGTCAATTCATCTTCCAGTCTGGGCCCCAGATTTTTCATCTGTAAATTAAAGATGTAGGACTACTAGATAATCTCTCCAGATGTAAAATTCTGAGTTTATGAAATGATAAAACAAAAGATCTTACTTAAGAATCATGTTTAATTTCATTATAAATATCAAGTACATTAAAAAATTGCCCCTACTCCTAGCAATAATGAGGGGAAGGGAATGAAGACTTTTCCCCCTTTAAGTCTTGGGAGTCTGGACAAATATAGGAGAAATAACTAGTTTCAAAATTTTTCAACTTGTTTTGTGATGAGCAAAAAGGTATACATCTCTCTTTCCAGTGACTGTTTACCTTTGCCCTTTTGCACCCCAAAAGATATCTGTTGGTTTATTAGGCTTCACAATGCCCTCCTGAAATTTAGTTATGGCCATATTCTTACATGAACTTGATGTAGCCAAATGAAACTATTGTGTGGGAAGATCTTTCTCCTGAGGAAATTCACGTTACTACATTAAGTAATACAGATTAATTTTTCTATACAAGTGTTACTGTCATGGTTTTTATTTTCACTATAGGACTGATTTGGGGGCTATATTACATTATTACAGTAACTGTCTGTGGATATGTCTATTATGGTTGGAGATATGCTTTGGTGGGGCCGATACTTAACATGTATTCTTACCATCTCTTTTGTTAAAGACCTGATTCTTCCAAGAAAAGGAGGTCTGGTGGGTGGGAAAGATCTGAAATTGATATGATTGTTCCCTTTAGAATCTTTCAAAGGTAAGTGTTGGGAAGTTTGCCTTTATTGCTTTATGACTGACATGTTCATTGACATACAGGACCCAGGACCATCTGTATCTGAACAAAGTGGTGACTTTAAGCATACTTTCAGCTAAACAAACTTTAAGCCCTTCTATAGTAACAATTCCTTCTTCATGTCAGAGTACTGAGTGCAAAGAGTAGAAGGTGGAAACCATGTGAATGTGTTTGGGCATTTAATTCATGGAGATTTATTTTTCTCTATTTATTTGCCCTATAATATATATTATATATA
>NW_025368692.1:0-1117 GCF_016433145.1 Gracilinanus agilis | reverse complement strand
TTCTTTAGTGCAGAAGAGTGAGTGAAGGGAAAAAAATCTCAAGTAAATTAAGGCCAGGAGGGAAAGTCACTTTCTCTTCTCCCTGCCTAATTCTATTGCCGGGCTTTTTAAAGGTCGACAAGATCAGGACAAAGCTTGGCACAGCGTTGGGGTCGCTGCCTTACAGAGATGTCACTGTAGGGTTAAGGTCTGATACATCCACCTCTACCCAATCTGGTCTCCACACTGCTGCCAAATTGGAGCTCTTAAAAGCCTCGGTTTGATCATGTCTGTTCCGTGCTTGGAAAGCCCCAGTGGTTCCTCCTTGTCTCTAGGATGAAGAGAAACTTAAAAATCCTTAACGATCTAACTGCAGTCAAGCTATTCAGTCTAACTGACAGTTATTCTCTTCCAAGTATCCTCCAATCCTGGCCAAAACAAATTCCCCCCCTGGAGAAGAAATTCCATCATCTCCCACTTCTGGGCCTCTTCTGATGGTGTCTCCAGTGCTTGGAATACGCTTTCCTCATCGCCATTATGGAGACTTGCTTTCTCTGAGGCTTAGTTCCAATTCTTCTTACTGCACAAAGTGTGCTGAACACCCGAGCTTTTAGAGCTTTCTTCTTTCCAAGGGTCAATGTTTAACAACCAGCTTTCCAAAAAAAAATAAATAGTGCATACAATACAGTTTTATGCTTAATCTGCATTATTGATCCCTCCCTATCACTTTCTGCAGTCCAAACAATCAACAAGACAATCAATGAAGCCCTGATTTGTAGTGTTTTCCAGTTTCCAAGGTATAAATGCTCACAATGAAAATTTAACAGTCTCGGTTGGAGCTGGCTCCAGGCCCTGCAGCTGCTTCAGATTTCCTTTTAAATTGAGAGGAGGGTGGGAGGTGGAAAGAATAAAATGCTTGTTCATTGGCCAAGAAAATGAAAAGACTTTCCAAAATGGGTTCCTATTAGTTCTGTGCATATTTTGTATTGATTTTTCTATGTGCCTTTTGCTTCCCCCACCACTCCACCCCATCCTCCCTAGAGTCTATAAGCCCCTTGAGAGAAGGGTTGTTTGGTCTCTGTGCCCTCAGAGATTATTAGCACAGCCCCTTTGTTCCATCACTTAACAAGCACTCTGG
>NW_025368691.1:0-1410 GCF_016433145.1 Gracilinanus agilis | reverse complement strand
AATTTTCTTGATGTGATTCTTTGCAATGGTTTGATTCATGCTTCCCACCCAATGTGTGTGATATGGAATGAGAAAGCTGATCCCTTATATAATCATCCTCCTTAATGCCAAAGATTTCTTTGCACATTTGCATTATGTCTTCCCATTGCTCATTATCTACCACAGACCTATGTGTATCCTCTGTGTAGATTACTTTAGACACCTTTTCTATTTTGCCTAGATTTCTCATTTTGCTTCCCTCAATTATCTTAGACTCTGCCACACCCAAATTACACTGATTGATAGGTTTTAAATTAGAAATCTCGATTCATAATGATTTTTTCGGTTTCGTGCCCATTTGTATATATCTCTCTATATCATCTAACGAAGGTGTTTGACTGTACTTTTTGCATGTGTGATTGCAGCAAGTATCCGTATGTTTTTCTTGATTATATCTATTTGATTCATTATTTCTAGCCCACTTTGAATTATAAAATGTTTTTCTATTATCTCTTTGATTATTGGGTTTTGAAAAATCAATTTGTTGCTTATATCTACAAAAACGAATCACGTCCCCGATCTTCCCACACAAGTAGCATCGGGGTGCTGATTTTGATTTTGGGGTACTGTTGGCAGGTTGTCTAAACTGGTTTCTACTCGTTTGAAGAGCAAAATTCTTCACCTCTTTGATTTCTTTCTCCCGTCTCGACTGTTTCAATTGCCTCTTCAAGTCTGCTATGATCTCATCTTTCTCATTGTCAGATTGCCTAGTCATTCTCACTTCTTTCTGTTTGGAATCATGTATATATGCTGCATGATTCCTAATATCCTCCAGTGGTAATGATTCCCACTGTGGACAACTTTGCCTGAAGTAATTTTGTATCGGGATTGAGGTTCCCTTTACAAATTGTCTCCTTATATGATCGGTCGTATCCTGGGAATGAGTATCTCTAAGTCCTAATATCGTTTCAGCAGCTTCAATAACTCTGTCTAGAAAACTGCTCGGGTGCTCTTCTTCCCCTTGCCTCAAATTTTTGCCATACATTTGGCCTTTTTGCAAAATTTCTCATTGCTTCGATAAGATCAGCCCTGCATCTTAACAAGTATCTCATGTTGGTATGTTGAGTGAAATCTAGATCTTGATGTACTAACGGCCATGCTTCTAAATTGGGGCTCGTTCTAGTTTCGGTCAGGAATTTTTCCTTTTCCGAGAGAGTGTAAAATTCCCCCAAAAGAAATTCAACATCATCAAAACTAGGGTTAAAAAGTGTGAACACCCGCTTTAATTCTTTTAAACTTTTGTAAGGTTTTTCGTAGAATCTGGGAAAATGGCATTTTAAAACCTCCATATCACTAGGAGTGAATGCCTTGTATGTTTTTTTTTTTTTGCATTTTTTTAACATTTATTAATATTCATTTTTAACATGGTTA
>NW_025368690.1:0-1195 GCF_016433145.1 Gracilinanus agilis | reverse complement strand
TCTTTCAGATCTAGATAAATCAAACCAAAAAAATAAATAAGAAAGAGGTAAGAGAGGTGAATGAAGTCCTAGAAAAATTAGATTTAACTGATATGTGGAGAAAAATAAAAAGGGACAAAAAGGAATACACCTTCTTTTCAGCTGCACATGGTACATTCACATAGATTGACCATGTAATAGGGCATAGAAACATTGCAAACAAATGCAAAAGAGCAGGAATAATAAATGTAACCTTCTCAGATCATAATGCAATAAAAATAATAATTAGTAAGGGCACCTGGACAGGCAAATCAAAAACTAATTGGAAATTAAATAATATGATTCTCCAAAACCAGCTAGTCAAAGAAGAAATCATAGAAACAATCAACAATTTCATTGAAGAGAATGACAATGGTGAAACATCCTACCAAACTCTGTAGGATGCAGCCAAGGCAGTACTCAGGGGGAAATTTATATCCGTGAGTGCATATATTAACAAATTAGGGAGGGCAGAGATTAATGAATTGGGCATGCAACTTAAAAAACTAGAAAGCGAGCAAATTAAAAATCCCCAGATGAAAACTAAATTAGAAATACTAAAAATCAAGGGAGAAATTAATAAAATTGAAAGTAAAAGAACTATTGAATTAATAAATAAGACTAGAAGCTGGTATTTTGAAAAAACAGATAAAATAGACAAAGTACTGGTCAATCTAATAAAAAAAGGAAAGAAGAAAACCAAATTGACAGTATCAAAGATGAAAAGGGAGACCTCACCTCTAATGAAGGAGAAATTAAGGCAATCATTAAAAATTATTTTCCCAATTATATGGCAATAAATATAACAATCTAGGAGATATGGATGAATATTTACAAAAATATAAATTGCCTAGATTAACAGCAGAAGAAGTAGAATACCTAAATAATCCCATATCAGAAAAAGAAATTGAACGAGCCATCAAAGAACTCCCTAAGAAAAAATTGCCAGGACCTGATGGATTCACAAGTGAATTCTATCAGACATTCAAAGAGCAACTAATCCCAATACTATACAAATTATTTGATATGATAAGCAAAGAAGGAGTCCTACCAAATTCCTTTTATGACACAAATATGGTACTGATTCCAAAGCCAGGGAGATCAAAAACGGAGAAAGAAAACTACAGACCAATCTCCCTAATGAACATAGATGTGAAAATTTTAAATAGAATACTGG
>NW_025368689.1:0-2031 GCF_016433145.1 Gracilinanus agilis | reverse complement strand
TAATATACAATAAAATGCTATTAATAATAAATATAAAAATATAACAAGAAAGTAACTAATAATATTTATTATAATTATATTATGAAAATACTATATTATGATAATACTGAATATAACAAGAAAGTAATAATATTTATTATAATTATATTATGATAATACTACTAATATTATTATTAGTGGGCAAATACTATTACTGGTAGGCAGCTAGGTGGTGCAGTGGATGGAGTAGGAAGATCTGAGTTCAAATCCAGCCTTAGACACTTACTAATTATATGATTCTAGGCAAATCACTTCACTCTATCTGCCTCTGTTTCCTCATCCGTATAATGAGTTAAAGAAGGAAATGGCAAACTGCTCCTGTCTCTTTGCCAAGAAAAGCCCCAAATGCAGGCATGAAGAGTCAGGCACCATTGAACAACACTAATAATCCTAAGTAACTTGTCCATCATCAGATGACCAGAACATGGCATTGCAGGGGCATCAGTCTAGGACTTCTGGTTCTTTGGCATGTGCTGCTTACGTGATACCACGCCGTCATCCCAGGAGTCTTCATGAGTGCAGGAGGAGAGGGAGGAGAGGCAGACACCAAGAGAGAGAGTCTGATTTTTACATTTTATTCATAAAAACAAATTTTGCAACAATTTATTAAAAATCGACCTCATGCAGTAAGGATACAAGAAATTCTTCATTTACATTGGATCCTGGCAGTTCCATTCTAATTGAAAGCATTTGTGCACTAACATGGTTGGGAAATGCCATTGGAGCACAGCCGCGTGGTAAATGGACAGACTCGTTTTTGCTGCTGTATAAAAGAACAGAACAGTTAGATAGCTAGAGTCACTTCTGTGGGTCTCGTTATTTGCAGGATTTTTTTTTTTTTTTAATGGGAGGAACTACTATCGATAGGACAGAGAATGTACTGCATGGTTTAAACCTAATAGACTGCACACACAGTCAGTATTCACAAAGAAGTACAGACAGACACACTCACCTCCGACAGTCCAACACTTTGGATTGGTTTTGTCCTGCTATGCTGGAATAATATGTCTACAGAGATTTTTTTTTTTTGCATGTGTGTATACATTATGTACAGTTGTCCTGTTCCCTTTGAAAAAATTAACATGGTCCTTTAAATTAAATCTGGTCTTGGTGGGATCGAGAATGCGATTCAATACTGGAAACACACAGTGAGTGACGACGTCAGCCTTGAGTGCTGAAAACAGAGTAAAGTTCTCCACTCTAACCTGTGACATACTTTACACAGTAGGTCTGTTGGGTTTTTTTCCTCTCCTAAAGGCTCCGGGACCTCTGCTACCTCTCTCCCTCTAAGTGAAATGTGTTCGTTTTCTGTTGCTTATGGCTGTGATATTCGGATGGCGTCTTTTGGAAAAGATGCTGTTAGAGCGGTATTCCAGCCCTGGGGGTGGGGTCAGGGGAGGGATTATTGCCGACCCACTGAAGCTGCCAGTCAGAGTCCTTCAGGAGAGAGCAAACCCGGCTAGGGGGCAGATACTGGGCAAGCCACCGCTGGGTGACTGACTTCTCTGGCAAAGAAGTCACCTGTCTAAGGAATGTTAATAGAGGATTGGCTTTGGAGGATGGCCAGGAACTGGCACCGGCTAATCCTCAGTTTGCTTCTGTGGTACAATACCCCCGATGTTAGACAGAATGAGAGTAATTAGGCCTTTGTGGGGGAACTGAAACGGAACCAAATTTGCTTTTGCATATGAAAAATCAGCATGTCAGCCAGTGCCATACTCCAGGGATGCTGGATATTGGCTTCCTTTACAATTGTGCCAGGCTGGGTGTGAGTCCCTTGAAAGCTGGGGAGGACAGAGACATCCTCTACTACTTGGGTCCTCCCCTCTTACTGCTGTACAATTAAGTGGCATCTTTTAGCTGAATGCCTCCAACTCACTTTGGTTAGGTTAAAAAGTCAGTTAAAAAAAAGTCAAGCCAGCCCTTGGGCCCTGTGCCTTGAGAGAGGTTAAAGTGCTCAGGTTTTCTTTCTCTTCCTTCCTTCCTTCCTTC
>NW_025368688.1:0-2321 GCF_016433145.1 Gracilinanus agilis | reverse complement strand
CTCTTCTCTTCTCTTCTCTTCTCTTCTCTTCTCTTCTCTTCTCTTCTTCTCTTCTCTTCCTCTATTCTTTCGTGTGTGTGTGTGTGTGTGTGTGTGTGTGTGTGTGTGTGTGTGTGTGTAAGAGGCAATTACTCAAAAGATAGCCAGCAATTGAGAATAGAAAATGAATGCCCTGTTCAAACCATTTTTTTTTTTACTGTGCACATGATTTGTAATTCATTATTCAATGATTCTGGTTATTTTGGTGGCTAGGGTATAGTGGGGCTGAAAAGGAGGTAGGCAGGATTAATCAGACTTTGGTTTCTGAGACTACTTTACCTTGGGTTCTAATTAAAATCATATTCCATAGTCTCATTTATTTTTCTTTTTCTTTCTGATCTTCATTCAGTTCTATAATAAGACCACTTCCTAGTTAATAACAACAGAGGACAGAAAGTGAAATGGAATTGTGATGGGTTTAAAATTAGGCCTAGAATTATGGGCCCCAGTTTTCTTAGCTCGGATAAACAGATCATTCTTTTGGCCAATCCTTTCTAGCAAATCAAATTCGTCACTCAGAAAACTGTTTCCAACATTCCTCCCTCAATACAAAAGGATAAAGTGAAAATGAACATGTCCTTTATTTCTGGAAGCTGGATTTCCTATTTCCAAATGACCACAAGCAGCCAAAAAGACCTCCAAGGGAAAAAAAAAGCAGCATTTCCAGTTGATTATCAACAAACACAGGCCCAGCATCACCCTGGACTTCTCTCAAAATAAATTCCAGTCCCACAAAAAGAGAAATCTAAAATGGACGCAGTACAGAAACAAAAAAGCCACAGACACGTGAGTATATCCTTGAGTAGAAAAGAGAAAAATACTAGAAAATGAAATTTTAAAAATGTGAGTGTTTTGGAGGATTGAGACAGTGGCATATTGTGGGGAGAATAATGAATCAGAAATACAGAGAGCCGTGCCCTAGTCTTGATCCTGGTATTGACTTTGTGTATGATGCTGGGAAATATCAAGTCAGTTCTTTTCGCTTCAGAATTTCCATGTATAATACTTATAATGCATATGCATATACATATTTGTACATATGTGAGTACACACATCTGCCTTTCACAGGGGACCTTGTAAAGAGGAAGGAAATAATGAGAATCTCTTTAAATTCTTTTGAGGTAGAGGGAGGAAAGGAGATACATACACTATACACATACACTATACACATGTACATCTGTATATCTGTGTATATATGTAGAGATACATGTGTATTATGTTATTGTCCTGTTTGTTATTGTCTTTTTCTCCTCAACTGAGGTGACCTTATGAATGTCCCTTGGGTCTCCCATCTTCTCATCTTCTCATTAACTCCTTAGTGTTGTATAATCAAACACCTTGTCGATAAATATTTATTGAGAACCTACTATGTGCCAGGCACTAGACTATGTGCTAGAAATACAAATACAAAGAATGAAACAATCCTTACATTCTAAAGGTGGAATAAGCAGGAACATGCATGAGTATAAAGATAAAACATATAAAGAGAATATATACAAATAAATATAAAGTAGTTAAATATAAGCTACTTTGGGAAGGTGGGGATAGGCAGTTTGGGGATCAGAAAAGGCTTCAGTTATCTTTTGAAGGAACAGAAAGAGTATATAAAGTGGAGAAAAGGAGAAAGGGCATTCCACGCATGAGGGACAACTAGTACAAAGGCACTGAGATGAGAAATAGCATTACTTCAGAGGAAATAAAAAGATAATTTGGCTAAATATAAGCATGGAAGAAGGGAGTAAAATACATTAAAGCTGGAGATATAGGTATGGGTCAGGTTGTGAAATTAAAAGTTAATAACTGGGGGCAGCTGGGTGGCTCAGTGGATTGAGAGCCAGGCCTAGAGATGGGAGGTCCTAGGTTCAAATCTGGCCTCAGACACTTCCCAGCTGTGTGACCCTAGGCAAGTCACTTGACCCCCATTGCCTACCCTTACCACTCTTCTGCCTTGGAGCCAATGCTCAGTATTGACTCCAAGACGGAAGGTAAGGGTTTAAAAAAAAAGTTAATAACTAAACAGAAGTGTATATGCTTTATCGTGGAAGCAATAGGGAGCCACTAGAGTTTACTGACTAGGAGAGTAACACAATCAGATTTGTACTGAAGGCAAATCACGTTGGCAGCTGTGTGTAGGATGAACTATGTTGGGGAGAGACTTGAGGCATAGAAACTAATTAGGAAATCTATTACAATCATCTAAGTAAGAAGTAATGAGAGCCTAAACTAAGGTGGTGCTGTCAGGAGAGAGAGAGAGAGAGAGAGAGAGAGAGAGAGAGAGAGAG
>NW_025368687.1:0-1137 GCF_016433145.1 Gracilinanus agilis | reverse complement strand
GACCTATCACACTCACATTACCACCTCTCCATCTCCAAAACACACATGCATACCCCTAAATGAAGGCCATACTGTTGAGAAGATAATTTAAAGTTACAGTAACTCCTCTGGGTCATCCTCCTCTAGCTATGAGCTTTTCACTATTATAGTTCCCCTTTGGCTTCTATTCCTCTGGAACAGTAAACTTCCTGGAGCCAGAGCTGAAAGGGCTTTAGAGATCATGTAGACCAATCAACAATGGTTGAGCTCAGCATTAGAGCAGTAGAAGGCTCAGCGAAGGAAGTCATCACCAGACTGGAGGGCTGGTTATTAGAGGCTAGTGGTGATAGTAGTAGTAGTAGTAGTAGTAGTAGTAGTAGTAGTAGTAGTAGTAGTAGTAATAGTAGTAGTAGTAATAGTAGTAGTAGTAGTAGTAGCAGCAGCAGCAGCAGTAGTAGTAATGACTGGCATTTATATAACTCTAAAGTTTGCAAAAGCTTTACATCCATTATATCACACCAGGCCAGCTTTTAATAAATGTTTGTTGAGTTAATACAAATTGAAATTTTTTTTCCTTAACCCCATCTGAAGAATTTTACGCTTGGTTCCAAAAAGTCTATGTCTTATGTACAGGCAAAGAAAATGGATGCTTACCCAGAAATCTTACCCTAAATTCAGGCTACTCTGGTGAGTGAATTTCCTAACTTTAATTATCCTTTTTAGACTGTAAACTCCATGAGGGCAGGGATAGCCTATCTAAATATTGTATATCCTTCAGTTTCAAGCACTGTATTCTTCACATACTGGATGTCTACTAAGTATTTATTGAATTAAACTGAACTAAACTGAATTAAATTAAGGACTCTATTAAAAATGCAAATGGTTATCTGGAACAGAGAGAATAGTAGGTCCTTGCCAGTCATTAGCACCATAGCAAGAACTATTTTCTCAAAATAGCTTTGGTCATCTAGGAAAAAAATAATAAATAGCTATTTGACTGATTGAGTAAATCATTTAAGAAAGAGAAACCCTAGATAAAAGGTCATGAATCATCAGATCACTGAAATGAAGAGATAGAGAAGTCCTAAAGACAAGCTTTGCCTATATCGCTGTTTAGCCTGGGGCCATCTCAGCTGACCCAAAGTACCATTCAACAGC
>NW_025368686.1:0-2729 GCF_016433145.1 Gracilinanus agilis | reverse complement strand
CTTCCTGAGACTGTGTAGCCATCATTAGCCCAGCAGCTTCTCAGGTTTATCCTCGCGCTCAGTGTCTGTCCGCGGTCTATTGGCTCCTGAGGTCTGAGTTCTGTTTCTTTCCATGGTCAAGCCCCCTGGTGGGTCCCCTTGCTTGATCCTCTGCTGGAGGTTCCTTTACAAGTCTCAGGGCACTGCTTCCACAGTCTTATACCCGTCCACTCTGGTTCCCCACTCAGGGTTTCAAAGCTTTAGTTCCTGGCTGTGTCTGCCTCCACCCACGCCTCCGCAGGTGCCTGTGCTCTGAGCCTGCACTCTGAGCCGTAGTTCTGCGCCCTGCGCCCACTCTCTGCTCCTGCGCTCAGATTTCACATGCGTTTTTTGGCTTATTGGGGTCCTAAATCTTGCTGCTCTCAGGAACAGGCCCCAGAGCTGCCAATGACTCGATGGGTGCCCCAAACTTGCTCTATTTCTTTTTAGCTGGCTTCGGTGCTGTAGATGTTGTGTGTGGAGGGGGTGGGGTGGGGTGGTCACTCAGCCCGCGATTTAGTGAGAGCTGTTTCACCCCTTTATAGCATGGAAATGCCTCGATTCCACGTACCTTCCACGCTGTGCCCTGTTGTGGGGTTCCTCTGTTCGTCTGGACTTGTTTTTATGTCCCCTTGAGGAGTTTTGTGTGTTTCGGTCAGGAGAGGTTAAGAGCTGCTTCTTACTCTGTACTACTAGTACTTTTGATTTAATAGTTATTAAGCTACAAACAGCCTCATAATTTTAGATATTACAAAAGGAGAATCGATCATTTAATCTCAAAGAATTGATGGGCTAAAGGTCAAATGACAGATATAATAGAAAATGAAAATGATAATGTTGTCCTAGCTCTAAAATTCTCATTCTCCTCCACCTAGACTGACCTGCAATGGTTGCTTCATTACCAATAAAATGGCTTATTCTCTCTATCTGCCTAAATTTAATCTAGCTACCTATCCCTGACTAGCTGGTCCACTGAATTAAAACATGATCAATACAGTTTAGTCAGATGGGTTGGCTAGAGGCCAAAAGGCTAGAATCTAGTTAGTGCCCCATTAGGCTAGATAGAATGGGTCCTTGGCAGCACACATAGAACAGACCATTGAGATAGGAACTGGGTCACAGGATCAGGATCAGGGAAGGCTCTTTGATTTTAGGAAACTCCAACTTGAGTCAGAACTCAGCTTCTTCTTGCAGCTCAATACCAAGATGGCCACAGGAAGTAAGTCTCTGTTCTCTTCAATGTCCAGAGATTAATGGACTATCTTGGAATCCAAGTGTCCCTTCTTAAATGTTCCTGCCATTCTAGAATGTCAAGCCATCCGGTTCTATGCACGTGCCAATCTACCTGCAAAGCATTTACATTGTCCAATTTCTCTGCAAATCATTCATTCCCTCTATTCTATTTTAATACTATGCATTCCAGTGACTGGACCTTTATAGATGATCAACCAAAATTTATTCTCCATGTGACACCCTTCAATTCCTTCTTTTCTCTGATACTACATTAATGAAGGTGATCATCACTTCAAATCTTTGCTATTACAATAACCTGCTGATAGATTTCCCCACCTCAAGTCTCTCCCCATCTTTCATTCAGTTGCCATAGTGATTTTTCTAAAGCACAACTCCACCTTGTCACCTCCTAAACTCCAGTAGCTCTCAATCTGCTCCATGATCAAATATCATTTTTTGTTGTTCATAATCCTTCATAATTTATGTAATCTCAGTATTCTTATATCATATTCCCCTAATCCAGTGATACTAGCCTCCTTGCTGTTCCATGAACAATACACTTCATCATTTGACTTTGGACACATTTTCCTCTGGCTCTCCCCCATGCCTAGAATGACTTCTTCTTGATCTGTGCCTTCTAGCCTCCCTGACTTTCTTCAAGTCCCAGCTAAAATCTCATTTTTGCAAGAAGCTTTTCCCAGTATCTCCTAATAGTGTTTGTACCTTTTAGTTACCTGTGTATCTTGCATGTATTGGGAAGCTATGTGGCCCAGTAGATGGAATGCGAACATTGGGATCCAGAGCAGTTAAGTTAAAATTCTCTCTCAGGCAGTTATTATTTATGTAACCCTGGGCAAGTGTCCTTGTTTTCCCCAGTTTCCTAATATTAAAATAAGTCAGAAAAAGATACGGCAAATTACTCCAGTATTTTCACTAAAAGTTCTGTATGGATTCACAAAGAGTTTAACATGATTAAATTAAACAACAAAATCCTATACCCAGCTTGTTTGTACATATTTGTTAGCTTATTGCCTCTCCATTTGATTGTGAATTCCATGAGAAAAGGGTCCTTAATTTGTCTCCTTTTGTGTCCCCAGCTCTTAGAACATTGTCTGATACATAGTAAGCTATTAATAATTCTTGTTTGACTGCCTGAATATCATCCTGTAAATGAAGGTTAAGTTCCACTTCCAGGAACTAGGATCAAAGAATAAGGAAGACTCCCAGCTTTCTCAAACTCTCCAAATAACCATATACAAACAAGAAGGGAAAAATGTCTTGAAATGGAGAAAACAAGGAAATAACCACCTCATTGGAGTAAGAAGAGAGAATAACCTAGCCTGAATGGCACTGGGAACTCTAAAAATGAAAAAGGAGACTGTAAACAAATGGGGAAAACTATGCAAATAAAGGTTCAAAACTATTCAGATACTTTTGATAGATGTAATCAAAATTATCATCAGTGATAAAGTGAAGTG
>NW_025368685.1:0-5199 GCF_016433145.1 Gracilinanus agilis | reverse complement strand
TTTTAATCATATCTATTTTTACTTTGGCTTTGTCAGAAATCATGAACACCTCTCCTGCCTTCTTTTTCTCATTTGAAGCCCAAAAGATTTTGCTCAAGCCCTTACCTTAAACCTGTGTATGTCCACCTTCCTCATATGTGTTTCTTGTAGACAACATGTGGTAGGATTTTGGTTTCTAATCCACTCTGCTATTTGCTTCCGTTTTATGGGCGAGTCATCCCATTCACATTCAGAGTTATAATTATCAATTGTGTATTCTCCAACATTTTGCTATCCTCTTCTAGTTCTACTCCTTCTTCTTACACTATTTCATTTTAAACCAGTGGTTTGCTTTAAGCCAGTAACCCTTGTCCCCTCCCTTGATTTACTTCCCTTTTTACCCCCTCCCTTATTATTCTCCTCTTTTTTATTTTTAAGACCTAATAACTTTCTTTCCTTTTTAACTATAAGCTCTTATTTTTGGTTAATTTGTGTTATTTGCCATTGTTTCATATGTTTTAATTTTCCCTTATCAATTAAACTGCTCCCAAATAGGATATAGAAATAGAAGAAACTTAGAAAACAACTAGTTTGCCTCCTTTCTCATTTTGCAGATTAGAAAATTGAGAAACACTGAAGAAAAATCACTTCCCCAGGCACAGAGGAGGAAGTAATTCAAACTGGAGAAGTCTGACTCCAAATTTAGTTTTTTCTCTCAGGTTCGCAGCATTGAGAAAGCTCCTTGAGCTCAGGGATATTTTTTTTCTCATGCTTTTTCTCTATCCTTCCCTGTCTCCTGAACTCCTCAACCCCAGCAATTAAAAATGCAATTGAACATATTGCACCATAAATACTTGATTGATTAGTTGCTATGCTGTGACACAGAGTATCTCAACCAGGAGATCATGGCACTTTCAGTCATTTCCAAATAAAATAAAACCTTTATGAGAGAGTTCTTGTAAGAAATTTCAACCTCCCATAACCCACCCCCCAACCTTTCCTTTCACTTCCAGCTGGGGATTGTACAGATGCAGCAATTTGTAAGAGACAGAGGTGGCAGGATCTACTTTGTAGGTTAAGTGAGTAAAATCATTTATTACACTCTATAGTGATTCATTGCTACTCCATCTTAGCAAGGCCACGGAGAGGAGAGAAACCAATGTTGCTCTGGAACAACTCTCTGTGACTAAACTTAAAAGAACCATAGGTTTATGGCTGGTACTTAAGAGTTCAGGGTCTTGGTTCTATAATCCAAAGGTGGACTTTTATAACCTCTTGAGTTTATGTTCTTTGATGTTCTCTGGGCTCCAGAGAAGGAAAAAATATCCAAGATAAAGTTCAGAGGTAGAAGAAGGAATATAATACCTATAACCTACTTCATCTATATATTTCTTTGTGCTTCTGTCACAGAGATAGAGAACAATTATATAGATGTTAGTTGTCAGTTCTAGGTGCTTTCTAAGTACTTTATGATTAGTTATCTAGTTTGAAGATTATCCATAACCCACTATTTTCTTTTTATCTTTTCTGCAACCCCCCAGACTATTTTTTGCTCATTAAGTATTTCTTAGAGAATGTCTAGGAGACTTAAAAGGATCTAAAACTAGAATCAGTCAGTTTTGCTACTTGGCAATAGCTCTGGCAAAAAAAAAAATTAGAGAAGAAATAATTTGATTCTATTAGAAAGAATTAGCATTTTTAACATTTATTTTTGACTTTTGTTTATCTATATTCTTTCTGTTCTTTACTCTCATGCATACTTGAAGTAAGTTTTCCTGAATGTCTTTAATTTGAATGAATGTCTTTAATTATGAATATACTTGTATATGGAGATACCTGAAGTATGAAAGTTTTGCATATATATTTATGTGTGTAGATGTACACACTTTAGTTGCTATTGAGTCATTTTTTAGTCATGTCCAACTCCTTGTGTTTTGGACTTTTCTTGGTAGAGATATTTGAATAGCTTACCATTTTCATCTCTAGTTAATTTTACAGATGAGGAAGTTGAGACAAACAATATTAAGTGACTTATGCACAGCTGGTAAGTGTCTGAGACCAGATTGTTACTTGGGAAAATGAATCTTCCTGTCATCAGGCCCAGAACTCTCCACTGTGCCACTGAGCTGCCTATATATACACACATATACACATACATTCACTCACACATACACACAGCTATGTCTCCTTTCAGTGGAGAGTGGGGAGCATGGGTCTGGAATACTGCACATACTGCCTGACTCATTTAATATGTTGACTAGTTTTGCTGAACTTTGCTCTTTTTTTAATCTTTTCTTTAACTTTCATCTTGTTCCATTTTGTTCCACTGGGTGGAAGGTGGATGGAGGGTGAAGGAATATATTGAAAACGAAAGTGAAATTAAAGCAAAGACATCAGTAAAAATTTTAAATGAAATAAAATAAATTCCCAGGTAACAAGCTTCCCTTGAACTACCAATCCTATCCAACTCTAAAAAATCTTTAACATTTTCCTAAACTTTTGATGTCTCAGATTATTTTGTATGTATATATACATATGAAAATATGTGTATATATCTCTAGATACACATTATACAAATATATTAAATACACATCTATATATATATAAAATGTGCACATATGATTTGTATATTATATGAATATGTTTATTTTTCTACTGTAGCATGCTCATTTTCAAGATCATGAGATCTTTAATATCATTTACAACCTGTATTATATCATATCTTCCAGTCTCTCAATAAAATTTGCTTTCTAATGTTTTACTTGGTGCTTGAATTCACAAAAATCAAGACAAACTCATTTCAGAAAAATTAATTTCTAAGATAAATTCTATGCATTTTTAGCATTAATAATTTTTACAAGAAACCTAGAAAAAATTAGATGTTCTACTCTAACATATTCAAAGTGATACGGCAAAGATCTGTAAGGGAATGCTTTTAAAAAAAAAAACCTAACCTAACAAATTATATAAGCCCATACTACATGCACTTTTATTGGTCTTTGACAAGTAGCAATTGTATTCTCAAAATCTCAAAAAAAAAGGTATTCTCAAAGTCTTTGTATATTTGCCTTTCTTCAAAAGTCAGCAACCTATCCTTTGAGTAAATGATGGATGAAAACAGTGTTTGTGCTTATAAATTCTTGATAACAAACTCTCAAAAACGTTTTAGATGTATTTTCAAGTATAATCTACATTATTAATAGCTTCTTGATTCTAGACAAAACATTCAGTCCTGATTTTTACTATGCTGGTTTCTGATTTGTAAATGCACATGCTAAATATTTAACAATTAGCTCCCTATACAATTTGAGCTGACTTCAGGATTAGTTGCTATTGTTCAGTCATATCTGAATTTAACAACATTTGGGGTTTCTTGGCAAAGATTTTGGAGTAGTTTGCTATTTCTTCCTCCAGCTCATTATACAGATGGAGGCAAATAGGGCTAAATGACTTGCCCAGGGTCACACAGCCAGTAAGTGTCCAAAACTAGATTTGAATTCAGGAAGTTGAGTCTTCCTGACTTTGGGCTTAGCATTCTACCCACTGTACCACCTGGCTGCTAGATATCCCTGTATAAAAAGCTTAAAGGGTACATACATTATACTTCGTGACTTGTGCAGGAAATCAGGACAAGCAACTGTAAGCTGATGATATATATCCCAGCGGAAAGTATAACTGATGGTCTGTCAACATATTGAATGAAATGCTATAGTTAGGAAGGAATATTATAGTGACTATTCGTAGATGATCATTCTTACATGAAAAATGGGTTTATTAATGGCATGCTTAGGAAGAAAGCTCTAATCTAGTATTCTGTTACCGTATTTAATTAACTAGTCAACCATTAAAGATCCATGGAGCCCTGCTCTGGAAGTGAGTGATAATCAATTTTTGGTTTTGCTCTGTCCATAGCTAAGAAAAGGTGGCTACAAATCTCAGAAAGCTCATTCAAAAGAAGAGATCAATATTTCATTTTGTCTTTTGCCACTGTTAATTTAGTAAGGGGAAATGTACACATGTTCACAACCTTGCTCTGTTTTGTCTACTCAAACTCTGGGCTTATTTATTTTTTAGGTAGGACCAGTGATTTGTAAGCCAGAGAAAATAGTCTTAGGTGTTTCAAGTTAAGATGGCACAAAAAATTAATATAAAACATATTGGCTCGATGCACAGAAATTTGTAATGTGTATTTTCCATAAAAATATGAGATCAGTAGCTAAGATAATAGAGGTAAAGACATAATAGCAACAGAATTTGTTTAGGAGGAGAGCCGTGATTGGGGGAGTAGTGATCACTTTCTTATTAGTAACTTCCACAAATTCCAGCTGCCCCGATTATGATAGAAATCTTAAAGCACATTATAGGAGTGCTACAATTGTGACCTGCAACTGCAAGTAGCAGAGACCTGTTATTGTAACCAGATATTGAAGGTTTAAAGGGGGCATTTAATATGCCATCTGAATAATTTATTTGTCACTGGTTTACTCTTATGCTTCTATTCATTAAGCAAAAAAGCATTTGTCAAGAACCTACTGTGTGTCATTGTATTAGACTTTGGGAGTCGATACAGAAAATGAAACAATCCCTACTCTCAGTTTGAGAATATAACATGTATATGAGCATATAGATAATAAATATATGTAGATAAATGCAAAAAATGCAGGATAGGCAACTACAAAGTAGTTTGGGAGGGAGGATCCTTTCAGTGTTTGTGTGTGGGGGGGTGTCTGTGTATGTGTGTGTGTGTGTGTGTGCTGGGGTGGGTCATCAGGAAAAAACATCAATAAAAATCATTATATTGAAGGTGGGATCATCATATTTAGAAGGAAGACAGAGATCCTCTGAGTAAGGGGCAAGGACGAAGTGCCTTCTTGGCATGAGGGAATGTCTAGGGCAAAATGCCTGAATGAGAGATAGAATGAACCATGTCAGGAACAGAGAGAAGGCTAATTTGGCTGGACCATAAAGTTCAGGAAGGGAAATAATGTATAATAAGACTGCAAAGACAGGCTGAGAAGGGCTTTAAAACCCAAACAGGAGTTCATATTTCCACCTAGAAATAATAGCAGGCCACTGAAGCTAAATGAATAAAAACATAATATTTAAACCCTGTCTGATTATTGTTTAAGAAAAATCACTTTGGTACCTCTTTGCAGGATGGAATGAATTGGGCAGAGAGAGACTTAAGACAGAGGACTAATTAAGAAGTCATTGCAGGGG
>NW_025368684.1:0-1053 GCF_016433145.1 Gracilinanus agilis | reverse complement strand
GATTCTGAACCTGAGCCCGGTGTTGCCGGGGATGGTGAGGGAGAACAAAGCACCTCCCAGCCCTGGGGAAGGGGGAATGTTTGAATTTCTGCTCTTACGAGCTCATCTCAGGGAACAGCCTTTCGTAGAGAGCTTCGTGGCGCTGATCTCTAACGGCCTTAAAGAACTTAATGAATCTTAAGCTCTCGGCAAACCTGCTTCAGGCAGCCACATTCCAGGCAAACACTTGGCAGATGGGCCAAACCAGGCTGGGGGTAACCAACAGACCCCCAACCCAGTGGAGAGTTGAGAGGACGTCTGCCCCGGCACGTGAGGACAAATCATGCCACTGCCATAAAGTCCCTCGAAACAGGTGCTGTGGAGCGCTCAGACTTCGGTCAGATATTGAAGATGCCGCTGAGGTCGTCCACTGCATCCCAGGCCGTCGCCGGGCTTCTTGGCATTCGGCCTGCCCCTGGCCCTTGACAGCTGAGGAAGAGAGAGTGAGGCTGCCGGCCTCAGAGATTTACCTCTGCCTCCCCTAAATCCAGTTCATGCACAAGTCAAGCCATCACCCCACGATGCCGTCAGTCCACTTTGGAAATGAAGGATGAGCAATAATGATACCACAGCACCAATCACCAACTGCCACCAATGGGAATAACACATCGGAATGGGGGTGCAAGCTAAGAATGTTGGAGAAGGGTTAGCCCAACCCTTCAGGAGTACCCCTAGAACTCTGGATGTGGGAGTGGGGTGGGGTAGAGCCTTTCTGAGGACTCAGCTCATCAGTGGGAGATGGAATAAGAATCATCAGAGCTGGGAGCAGTAGCTGGTTCAGTGGACTGAGAGCCAGACATGGTAATGGGAGGTCCTGGGTTCAAATTTGACCTCAGACACTTCTTAGCTATGTGATCCTGGGCAAGTCACTTAACCCTGTTTGTCTAGCCTTTGCTCTTCTTAGCAGCATTACTAGAACAGAAGGGAGGGAGAGAGAGGGGGAGAGACAGACAGACAGACAGACAGAGAGACTAAGAGAGAGACTGAGAGACAGAGACAGAGAGACAGAGAGAC
>NW_025368683.1:0-2326 GCF_016433145.1 Gracilinanus agilis | reverse complement strand
TGTGTGTGTGTGTGTGTGTGTGTGTGTGTGTGTGTGTGTGTGTGTGTCTGTGAGTCTGTGTGTGAGTCTGTGTGTGTGTCCATCTGTCTGTGAGTCTGTGTCTGTGTGTCTATCCACTGAGCCACCTAGCTGCCCCACTTCCCTCATTTTATTTTATTTTATTTTATTATTTTTTTAAGCCCGCACCTTCCATTTTAGAATCCATACTGTGTATTGGTCCCAAGGCAGAAGAGCGGTCCAGGTTAGGCAACTGGAGTTAAGTGACTTGTCCAGGGTCACTCAGCTAGGAAGTGTCCGAGGTCACATTGGAACCCAGGACTTCCCCTCTCTAGGCTTGACTCTCCATCCACTGAGCCACCTGGCTGGCCCACATGTCCCTCATTTTAAAGATGAGCAGACAGAGGCCCAGAGAGGGCAAATGTTTTGCTAGAATTCACACAGCGATGCGAGCGATTCCTTTGGGGTTGTGCACTTAGGGTTAGAAGGGACCCACTGAGGCCAAAGGTCAATGACTTGCCCAAGGTCACGCAGACCACGGGCAGAAGTGGGATTTGAGCTCGGGTCCTCTAACTCCACGTCAGAGAGATGGCATGTGTGACCCTGCCCGGCCCACCTCACTGCTGGCTGCCTCAGTTTCCTTATTCGTGATAGGGCCCTTCTAGGACTAGATCTATGAGCTTATCAACAAACACAAAGTCATTTCAGAAGAGGATGAGGCCACCAACAGGGGTTGGGGGAGACCAGGGGAAAGCCACATTTAAGAGACAGCACCTTGAGATTCGGGGTGACTCATCTCCCTGAGTTCAAATCTGGCCTCAGAGGCTGACGGTGTGACCCTGGGCCAGTCACTCCACCCTGTTGGCCTCAGTTTCCTCCTCTGTCAAATGAGCTGGACAAGGAAATGGACAACCACTCCAGTCTCTTTGCCAAGAAAACCCCAGGTGGGGTCATGAAAAGTCCGCTATGGCTGGAAAGGACTGAAGAGCGACAAAAGGGGTTCTAGAAGGCGCCTTCCAGATGCGGAGGACAGTTATCGGGCCAGTGAGATCGCCGGGAGTTGGTGAAACAAGCCCGGAAAGGTAGCTGGCAGCCAGGCTGGGGAGCACTAAGTGTTTGATCTCTGAGGCAATGGGAATCCGCCGAAGATGTTTGTGTGAGGAGCTCCCGGGGCCAGGAGTGGGTTCAGGAGCCTCCGTCTGGTGGCTGTCCTGAAGAGAGGGGAGACGGGAAGCGAGAGCAACCAGGAGGCTGTGGTAGTGGTCCGGGGGACAGGGGACAATGGACAGACTGGAGACATGCCGTGGATGTGGGATTCATAAGAGTCTGCCACTGTTTGGAAGCAAGAATCAAGGTGGTGCAGTGGATAGAGCTCTGGGTTTGGAGTCAGGGAGATTCAACTTCCTGAGTTCAAATCTAGCCTCAGGTACTTCCTAGTTGTGTGACCCTGGGCAAGTCACTTAACCCTATTTGCCTCAGTTTCCTCATCTATCAAGTGAGCTGGAGAAGGAAATGGCAAACCACTCCAGAGTCTTTGCCAAGAAAAACCCAAATGGAGTCACACAACTGAAATGAACAGTAACGGCAAAGTCAAAAATGAGGGGCAGCGAGGCATCTCAGTGGATAGAGAGCCAGGATGTCCTGGGTTCAAATCTGGCCTCAGATATTTCCTGTCTGTGTGGTCCTGGGCAAGTCACTTCACCCCCATTGTCTAGCCACTCTTCTGCTTCAGAAGCTATACACAGTACTGATTCTAAGGTAGAAGGTGAGGGGATTAAAAAAAAAGTCAAAGATGACCTCGTGGCTAAGAATGATTAGAGGAATGGCCGTACCATCGACAAAAATGGGAAAGTTTGGAGGAAGGAGAGTTTTGTTTTAGAGATGTTGAGTTGGGGTACCTATGGGACGTCCACGGAGAGGTTAGTCGGGTGATGTGGGACTAGGCTCGAGGGAGTCACCTGCCTAGAGATGATACTGTTAATTGAACCCATGGGAGCCAGTGAGATCACCAAGGGATGCAGGGAAGAGAGAGGCCAAAGGGGTCCAGAGCAAAGCCTTAGCAGAAGCCTACACTTAGTAGGGTGGTGCCCCATCCAAGAAAAGCTATTGAGAAGGAGCAGTCAGATATGGAGGAGGAGAACTAAGAGACAGAAGTTCCAGAGCATCAAGAACCATGAGGGAAATCACAGTTACTCCAGGCTGACAGTCTATTTCTTATTATTACTTTGTGATGTATAGGTGCCTTCCTCACAGCAAGGCATTATCTACCTCCTCTTCCTCCTCCTCCTCCTCCTCTTCCTCCTCTTTCTCCTCCTCTTCCTCCTCCTCC
>NW_025368682.1:0-9761 GCF_016433145.1 Gracilinanus agilis | reverse complement strand
GTCATTAACCCCAAGTCTATTCCACTGATCCTCCCTTCTATCTCTTAACCAGTACCATATTGTTTATGATTTGTTTTTGCATTGGTCAGAGTTATTAGTTCTGTCATAGTTATTCTCCTTCCAAATGTTGTGGTCATTGTATAAATTCTAGCTCTAGATTCATTCATCTTCTCAACTAATCTGATTCCTGCTTCTCCAGAACTTCCTCTTCTACTTTATTTCTATCTTTAAATCCATGAGCCTTAGGGTCTGAAGTCCTAGGGTCCTTATCCTAGGTGGACAGAATTTAGAAAGTCGATAAATTTAGATGACAGACAGACAGACAGACACAGACACAGAGAAACACAGAAAGACACAGAGACAGAGACGGTGAATGTTAGAACCCCTTTTCTAGTCTAAATCTTTCTATAAAAGAGAAGAAAGGCCCAGAAAGAGGAAGGATTGACCTACTTGGAATTGCACAGCTGGTTAGTTATAGATTTCAGATGGGGGAAAAGGGAAAGGGAGACTCTTCACTCCCCACTCAATGTTTTTTCACTACAGCAAGATCTTTTCCTTTTTCCTACAGTCCTCAGCCTCTCCCTTTCCCCACAAAAAAACTGGGATCCCTTTGATCACTTTCATGTGTTGTTCATCCCTGACCAATATGCCAGTCAATAATTGTAATCCTTTCCTTCTCCCCAACACATCCCCTTTTACTACATCTCAAGATAACTAGCATATATAAATAAGCAAGTAGTTTTCCCTACTTCAGCACACATGGGAAGTAAAAGTGTGTCTCCCAAGATGTTAGAAAGCATATTCCTATGCATTTTCACTGTCTCTATTCCCAGAGTGTAGTTTAGAATCAGATTGAGTTGAGACCCCCATGGAGAAGGAAGCTTCTGCCCCTTGATATTTGGACTTGTGCAGGAAAATGTCTAGGATTCTAAGATCCCTGCAGAGAAATCAGCTTTACTCCAAATATTCTGGAATTATGGGTTCTGTTCAGTTAGGGTCATTTGGATCACCCAAAGCCCATCAAACAAGGGCCAAATCCTCCAGGGCATTGGTTCCCAAACAAAGTCAAAATTATTTTCCATAATATTACTAACATTTTTCATTTCTAATGAGTAACTATTGATACATGTAACCCATAAAAACAAAAGTTATTTTAGGGGTTATCAATAGTTTTTTAAGAATGGAACAGTATTTAGGGTTATTTCTCAGGAGTACTTAGGTCTTCTCAAGGATCCTTGCAATTAATCACTAACTCCACAAAACCAACAAAGGAAGCCTGAAATCTCTGCATAGAAGAGCATCTCCCGTCCCATTTTCTACTATATCATAGAAGAATAAGTTAGAGGAACTGGAAATGTTGGCATGAGGGAAGGGACTTAATCACTGTCTTCAAAAATCTTAAAGTTTGTTATACTAATGAAGGCATTTGGTGAGACTCCAGAGAGGAGGACAAGAGCCAATATGTAGACCATATTATAGAGAGGCAGACCTGAACTCAACTGAAATACAAACTTCCTAGCTATCATAATAGCTACCTGTCAAGAGAATGTGCTGTCTTACGAGCTAGTGAGCTATTCATCTCTGAAGATGTTTATCTGTCATGAATATGGTAGAAGGGATTCCTGCTCAGGTAAAGGTTAGGCTCCATGATTTCTAAGGACCTTTTCAATTTTAAAAGCCTAGAATTAAAAGCCATACATTTGGATGTAGAAGGGAACTTAGTGGTGATTCAATCTAACTCTTTCATTTTAGAGATGGAGAAACTCAGGTCCAAAAAAGTATCTTGACCAATGTCATACAGATAGTGTCTAGAATTTGAACTGAGGTCTTCTGATTCCAAAAGCAGTACACTTTCCATTATGCCTTCCTCAACATAGGACTCAAGGCATATAATTAAAATAGGACAACTTTAGGGGTGTGATGATTAGAACTCATGGCAAAGCACTTAATCATGCACCAATTTGACTTTATGAGGCTTCAGATAAGTAGAATGCACAGTCTCAGAGCCTTAAAATAATTGTCAAAATACCTCACATTACCTCGGCACAATTTCAAAATGTTCTCTTCTGCAGTAAAAGGATCAGAAGACTAACATTCCTGAGACCCAACCTCCATCAGAAAATTTAACTAGGTTCATTTTAGTCCTGCTAGAAAGAAGATTTATTATTCCATGGGGTAGCTGAAATAATAATAATAATATAATCATAGTATTTAGAGTTGAAAGGAACATTAAATACAGGATGTTAGCCAGAGATTTTGAGATCAACTAGTCCAATTCCCTCCTCTTACAGATGAGGAACCAGAGGCCTAGAGAAGTTACACGTTAAAAATCAGAAGTGGTAAGTAACAGAACCAGGATTTGAAATCAGATTCTCTGATACGTGGTCTCTAGTACTGTCTCCACATACACTTAGATAATTCTTTGCAGGTTACAAAGAATTTTCCTTATAACAACCCTCTAAGATTGAAGGTTTAGATAGGATTACCACTGTTTTACAGAGGAGGAAACTGAGCCTTACAGAGAGAGGTGAAGAGAGACAGACAGAGACAGAGAGAGATAGATGTAGGGAATTAACACAGTGACTGAGCCAGTAAGCATCAGTCAGGGCTGGAAGCTGGGTCTTCTGACACCTAATTTTGTACACATTGCATCAAACTGCTCTACAGGGAAGGGTAGAACCTTCTCAAGCTATCAAAAAGCAAAGTTGCAGGCAAAGAATAATATGATCTGCATGACTAGCTGTTCCCAAATTAAATTAGATATGAATTCTTTGGAGGAAAAAAATAAGAGAAAAATGGAAAATATTTTTATATTACATGCTTTCCAAGTATTAAAACTCCCTCTCTATTTAAAAGGTTAAGTAAAGTCTCTTTCACATTCTTGTTTCTTCTGAAAGAGCACAGTGTACTTGTGAACTGGGAAAGACAGATCCTCTCTCCTGCCCCAATGTGGGCTGACTAGCAAATCTTATGAATCCTACCTGTGGATTATATGCATTTCCTTGCTATTCAATTGCAGTTAGTGATTCTTTGGAGGTAAATATGGAGACAAAGTGAATCTTGGACCACTAAGGTTCCTTAAAATGTATGTCTCACTACTCTATTTTTTTCTTTAAGGTAGGTGTTTGGACCCTTAGAATAATGGGATGATGCCATTTCATTAAGGGAAGCTAGGCGATTCAGTAGAGAGAGCCAGGCCTAGGATCAAGAAGACCAGGGTTCAAATCTGATCTCAGGCATTAACTAACTATAGGAGCCTGGGCAAGTCACTTAATGCAGTTTGCTTCAATTTCCTCATATGTAGAACTATCTGGATAATGAAATGGTAAAACCACTCCAATATCTTTGCCAAAACCTCTAAAGGAATAACAAAGAGTCAGGCATGATTAAAACAACTAAAAAGTATTTCATTAACTTTTTAAATTGCTTCCTTTTCCCAGTTCAACAGTCAATACTAGAAGTAATGAGTCTTCCATAAGATGATATAGATGTAAAATAACCTGATCTTTGAAAGGCCAGAACCTAATCACAGAAAAGGAGCCAATAATGAGGTCTTTAATTATAAAAATAACTAGTCTGTATGATCCCTTGATGACCTGAAAAAAAGTTCCTTAAGCTTATTTTAAAAGGAACTTCACCTTTGAAAAAACAAAAAATAAAAATAAATCACAATCCTAGGTTCTTTAAATAGTAAAGCTTGACAGCAATTTGAGGGTTTGGAGAAGCTGAGAGAAAAAGTCATTTGTAGAATAACCCAGCCCTTCAACTCTTTTGAAGGTAGAGGGAAGAGGTATAGTATCTTCCTTTCCCCCTTATCAGCCAGGGTTTCTAAAATCAGTTACTTGCCTAGAAGAAGACACTTAATTCAACAGTTGAAGAGTCAGAGAATGTTTGAGACACAACTAAGAGACGAACAGATAAAGAGAAACAGTTATTCAGGCCAAAAGTAGCTTTAAGGAGTATGATCCCTGGAAGCAGAGAAGAGAGCCAACTTTAGACTCAGGAAAGTTATCCTTGGTAACCAAGTGTAAAGCTCTGTGAAGACTCCATAATAGAGAAAGGACTTTCAGGTGCTGCAATTTTCTCATCCTGAATTGCCTTGGCAGTGTGTTCCGTACACATGTGCCTTGCTATTATTATATTCTAAATTTGTACTCACTCTTCTCACAGACACTGTGAATTTGTGTGAGACTGTTTACAAAAATTTCAGAGGCAGGAGCAATGTTTTAATCTACTGTTATTACTAGCAATCTGAGCAAGTACCTTTTCTAGGAGCTAATTATATCTATGATAAATAGAGCTAACAGTCTATTGACTAGGGAACAAAACAGTGAAGAATATATATAGTATAGATAATAATGTATGAAATCTATATTATAGATAACATGTATAAATGATAGATAATAGATAATAATATAACATATAGTGTAGATAATAGTATACTATATATAGTAGTTATATAGTAACTATATGTGACATATTATATAGAATATAGTATATATGTAATATAGTAACTATATATATGGTATAGATACACAGGTACTCTAGGACATACAATATCAGCTGTAGTTTGGGAAATAAATCCATGTGTGGGTACAAATGAGCAAATTAGCCCAAAGGAGATGAGACAGCAATGTATTAAACTCAGCAAATGCTTTCCCTCCCCTAAGCCCTTCCCTCTTCATAACTTTCCTATTACTATAAAAAGCATCACTATCCACCTACTAACCAGGCTTTCAATTTAGGTTTTATCAATTATCTCACCTCCCATACCTATATTGTTGTCTAATTCTGTCCATTTCCCCTTTGAAACATCTCTCAGATACTTCATTCTCTCCACTTGCACTACCATCACCTGCTGCAGACCCTTGTCACCTTATTGAACTATTGCAACTGCTTTCTGGTTGGTCAGTATCAGATTTCTCCTCCTTTCAGCAATTAATTTGATTTTCCTAAAGCACAAGTCTCACCATGTCACTCTCTCTCTCTCTCTCTCTCTCTCTCTCTCTCTCTCTCTCTCTCTCTCTCTCTCATATACACACTCAAAATCCAGTAGCTTTCTATCACCTCAAGCATCAAATATAAAATCCTGTTTGGCATTTAAAATCCTTTCCAATCTGGCCCCTTTGTAAGTTTTCAGTTTTAATGTGCCTTATCTCATCACTACCTTTAATGTATTCTGGGATCCTTTGACACTGGCTGCATCATTGATTCATTCATTAGACTCTCCATCTCCCAATTCCTTGAATTTTCACTGGCCCCTCCCTCTATCTTGGCTTCCCTGGAATCCCAGCCAAAATTCTACCTTCTACAAGAAGACTTTCTTTAATGCCAGTATCTTTCCTCTGTTCATTATCTCCAATTCATCCTGTAGTTATTTTGTATGCATGTTGTCTCTCTTATTAGATTTTGAGTCCCTTGAGGACAGAAACCATTTTCAAACTTCTTTTTATATTCTCAGCAATGCCTATCCTGTCATAGAAGATTAATAAATGCTTGTTGACTTGCTGACTTTTTTTTGGACATAGGCCTAAACATAGTTATAGAAATGGACAGATATATCTCACTGTGTCAGAAGTAGAACTTGTACCCATGTACATAGATATACATATATAGTATATCTATAAGAGGCAGCATGCTATAGTGACATCTGGATCAAGAAGATCTAAGTTCATGATGGATTTCTATAAGAATTGGAAAGACTTACATGAACTGATGCTGAGTAAAATAAGCAGAACCAGGAGAACATTATACACAGTAACTGAAAAATTGTGGAATGAGCAAATGGAATTGACTTTGCTCCTAACAGCAAAGCAATGATCCAGAACAACTCTGAGGGATTTATGAGAAAGAACGCTATCCACATCTAAAGAAAGAACTGTGGGAGTAGAAATGCAGAAGAAAAACATTTGATTTATCATTTGTTCATATGGGTATATGATTTGGGGTTTGGGATTTAAAAAATGACTTTATTACAACATGGAAATAGGACTTGAGTGATAATATGTGTATAACCCAGTGCAATTGCTTGTCAACTCCAGGAGGGGAGAGGAAAATGGGCAGGGAGACAACAAGAATCATGGTAACTATGGGAAAAGTAAAAAATAAACAAAAATTAATTAATTTTTTTAAAAGGAGAATGTAGATTCAGTGCCCATCTCTGACACATTGTAGTTGTGTGTAACCCTGGGCAAGTCACCTGGCCTCTTAGTGTCATAGGCAACTCTTCGAGAATATAGTCAAAAAAAAGGTGCCAATTTATATTGAGTGAAGAAGTTCCTTTTCTTGGAGTAACCCACAGTGTGGAAATCATAGATCTAGACTCAAATATACATAAACATTTATATTTCTATGCACATATATATATGCATACACATATTTAATGCATGTATTATATATAGAGATGATATATATCTTGCATATCATATTATATGTACATATACAAACATACATATATGCTTATACCCAGCTCAGTATGCCCTGCCACTCTGATTGGAGGGCCAGAAGGTTGAGAAAAGAACTCCCAATATTTTTCATTTAAAGAAGGCCCCCAGACTATTTGTCTCTTCATTTCCCATCCAGCTGCATTTTTTTGGACTGGTTCCCCCATCATATCACCTCAATCAGGTAAGTAGTTTTATTCTCCTAACTTACATATGCCAACCCCAACTTTCCTCCCATTTTCATCTTTTTTGTGTCTTGTCTTCCCTCATTAGATTGTAAGCTCCTTGAGGGCAGGGATTGTCTTTTTGATATGTGTATCTCCAGTGCCAATGAGTGTGCTTGGCACATAGAATGGGCCTAATAAATGTTGATTGATTGATTAGGTCCAACTCCCACTTCTGACCTTGAGATCTCTATTTCTTAGTCCCACCCTACTGCCAGGAAACTGTATGAGGCTACTTGATAGAGTAGTTGCTCCTCCACACTGCCAAAGGGAAGTCCTTAAATCACTGAAATCACAATACAAATGAATGAAAGAATGAACAGAGATAAATAAATGAGTAGATAGAGTATATATGCCTATAATAGATCTTATCAGATTTCCAAAGTAACCTTTGTTGAGATAACCCTGTACACATAAAGTATGTCATAGATTTTTTTTAATTAATTGAACTAAATTGCATAAATTTCTGTCTACTGTGAGCTGCTGATCTTCCTCCATTCATGTCCTACAAATGCACCGTAGCATTCCCCTATAAAGACACAGGAGCACGCAGGATAATAACCAGAGACAATCTTACATTTACTTGAGGATTGGCTTATTCTACATGATTCTGCCTTACTTCAACTATTTACCCTCAACTCAAAACTGTCCATGTCAAACTCTTTCTTTTATTTCTTTATGGCAGATATCAGATCTTACCTAGACTAGTTTAGACACCCTGCTTCTTACTCCTATCTCACCTGAAAGCAATAGTCATACATTTTTAATAATTTTCCTAAAATTGAATGGAAAACAGGCAAAAAAATTTAATGCAGTACATAGGCATATTAAATTACAATACACAGGATTCTTGTCCTCAAATGCTCATAATCTTGCCAAAATATCTAGCACAGCTTCTTATATAAATAAACTGTTTCTCCCTTCCCCCTAGCATTTCAGTTTGGTCCTGATCTTAGTCAGCAACCATCTTGCCTAGGGAAAAGACCCTTTAATTCCTCCCAGACCTTATCTAAAAGATGACAGGATTAGTCTACTCCAGATGGCCTCTAACATCCCTTGTGTATATAGTGAAAGGACTAGTTTGTAAGTCAAAAGTCTTGGATTCAAGTTTCAGATCTATTTCTCTAGCCTTGAATTTCTTCACTGGAAAAATTATGAGAGTGAATTTGAAGCCTTCTAATGTTTTTTCCTAATTCTAAATCCCATCATCCTATAACCTTAGCTAGCTGTACCAGTCAACTCTATTCTTGCATCTGCTTGCTATTAAAAAGCTGGGATCTTTATGACTTGTCTTATCAATGTCTAAGATCAGTACTTTCAAGGCATTTGCCCTCATATATATTTTGTGTTTTACCTTTCTATGTACTCATTATATTCTCCCCCTCCCTCACAAAATATAAACTCTTCGAGGACAAGGATTGTTGTTTGTCTTTGTTTCCCCAATATTGTCACATAGTGTTCCTCACATAGCAAAAGCTCAAGCAAGCATTTACTAAGCACTTACTTCATGCCAGGAATTTTTCTAGAAATAAGGACTCTCGATTTTGTGGAGGGGAGGGAATTAGACCTGTTTTTTCATTACTAAAGGAAACTTCCACCAATACATTCAGCACTTACATTATAGCTCTATAATCTTAAACAGCTGCACAGCAGAGAGGTTAATTAACTTGCCCAAGATCACACATCCAGTATTTGCCAGAGATCTGGGTCTTGAACACAGGTCTTTCTCTAAAGCCAATCCATTGCAGGCCCACTATACCATAGATTTTTCTTTTGTCTTTGGTTCCTCAGTTCTTATCACAGTGCCCTACACATGCTAGGGTTTTTACGCCTGAGGATATGAGGAGTGAAGGGAAGCAGTTCCTACCCTCAAGGAGTTTATACTCCCCTATTAAATCTGTGCTATTATTTAATTCAATTCAATTCATTTCTTGACCTCAGTTGGTCAATTCTTTTATTTGAATCTTGTGATAGGAGGAAAACAAAAGGCATTAAAAATTGTTACACATGTATAGCTCCAAAGTACAAGCCTTTGGACACAGCTCCAAACTTATTTACAAATCTGCATGAAAGGCATGGCATCCAACAGCATGCAAACCATGGCAAAGGCAGAACCTTTCACATATCAATCAGAAATAGCAGAATTTGTCTTTAAGGAAGTGTGTTCATGTCAACTCAACACTTTCACGATTTAGCATCCACATTTATTAAACATAGATGAAACAAGGGATAGAAGTCATTTGGTATAAATTGAAATGTCAGCATAGGTTCCTTCTTTATTGGCCTAAATAAAATTTCTCATCAAAAGAAAATAATGATAACTCCCTTAATAGGGTGCTTTACAAAGATCATCTTCATTAATCCTCATGACCATCCTGTGAGGTAGGTATGGGCTTTGAACTAGATGGTCCCTAAGGTATCCCAGCACTAAGCACAGAGCCTGGCACTAAGCACTTAGTAAAATGCTCTGGACCTATGCTTTTGCTATATGCATTCTTGTATCCATTTTATACATGAAGGAGCACAGGTTGAAAGTGATCACACTGCTCATGTATGGTTGCATGGTTCACAAGTGACTAAGGTAGGATTTGAATTTAAGTCAAATGTCAGATCCAGCCCTCAGCTCACTACTCACTACTCCAGATCACCTCCCACCAGACCTTGCTGCCATAAATGTCCAATGGTAATTGTTATTTAGAAAGATAATGGTTTGTTAAAATTCCCAGTGACACTTCAGTTAACTATCTAACACTCATAAACAGCTATTTCTAGTGTTCTAGATTATGCCATCAGAGAACAAAACCTGGTAGAATCCATCAAGATGCACTGCCTTTAATTGTACATCTTTTGACTGAGAACCAGCCTTCCTAATTACACAAAGTGAAGATTTATTAGGCAGTGTTAATCTTTAAAAAAAAAAAACTTTTACTTTACTAAGTGGGGGCAACTAGAAGATTTAGTGAATCGAGAGCCTGGCCTAGAGACAGATGGTCCTGGATTCAAATCTGACCTCAGACACTTCCTAGCTATGTGAACCTGGTCAAATGACTTAACCCCCATTGCTTAGCCCTTACCACTCTTCTGCTTTGGAACC
>NW_025368681.1:0-1714 GCF_016433145.1 Gracilinanus agilis | reverse complement strand
ACATTCTGATCTATTCCTCTCATTTATACAAAAAGAAAGGGAAGCCCATAATGTATTTGTAAAGTTGTCCAGCTTTCTAAGAGCAGAGTAACGATCTGAATCAAGGTTCTGTGACTCTATCTAGGACTGATTCCACTATACCAAATGAACTCTACAGAGCTTTCTCTTTAGTTTATATTCTTAGGGGAAATCTCACTAATAGCAATATAATAAAGAAAATTATAGTGACTCGTGAGATTTATATAGCCCTTTACGGATTACAAAGCACTTTACATTTCTTGTGACTTCACAAACGCCATCCATTGGCTACCCTTTTGGGGATCCCATAAATAATCAGTGCTCTTGGGTTGGGGAAGGGAGATGAAGGAAATATCCATCTGCTCCTGGCTTCTGCTCTTGGGAAGAAGAGACAAGAGAAAAGGCAAAGAGCCATGACCAGAAGAAGGAACAACAACAACAAAAACCATGAAGAAAGGTTAGATTTGGGGATAAGGACCTGTCCTCATAAGTACTGTAAGAGGGGAAAATGGGAATTATTATGGTTGGACTGGATATTTAAGGTTTGGTTGCCAGAAATCAATTAACTCGATTTCAAAATAAAAGAGACCCAAGTCAGGATGACTTTTATGGTGGTTTATTTATACTCTGGAAGGTTGAAGGTAGGGAAATAGAGAGAGAGAAACTCTGGCCTGGACCAGAGGCCCAAACCAGGTAGGGATTCAGAGGTCCCAGCAGAGGTGCACAGAGAGTAATTAAACAAGGCTTCTAGACACAAGGCCTCCTCTAAGATGAGAGGCCTCCCTGAGGCTAGAGCCTCCAGAAACGCCAAGAGAAGAGAGAGTCAGCATAACTTATGCACGTGACAATTCAAGGGAAGCAGTCTGAGATCTCACCCGAGCTCCTTCAACACTAAGTTTAAAGAACCAAAAGCCCTTTACAGGAAGTTATCATATTTAAAAGATAGCAGCTTTTGTCACTTCCTGCCTCCAGTTTCACTTGGACAAATGGCAGTCTCAGCCCTGCTTTGGACTGCCCTGGGGGCAGTCACTTGTTTTTTGTCACTTACTATCACATGTGGGTCACAGACCTCCCCCTCCCCACTTAATTCAAAGTTGGGTGGGATGACATTATTCCTGATGGCTAGACTCTAAAGAATGAATGAGGGTGAGCTGATTCCATTCACACAGTATCAGTCAGACAGTCATCTTGGAGGCAGTCCAGTTCTTTGAGTCCCAATCAGGACATCACCAAGAAGCAAGCCCACACTTGTTGAGGAAGTCCCACTCAGATGATTCCAACCAAGTCCCAAACTCTTTCAGCTCATCAGTTTATTAAAGAATTGATCAGTTTGAACAAGGACTCCACCAATAAATCCCTCTTTAACTACATAAACATACCCACAGACACACTTACATATTTTTATTTTTAGTATAGGCTTGACATGAAAACTTCCTTCCCATTACAGAGCAACAACTTGTCAATAACTTTGATTCTTACAGATTTGCCCAGACCATGGAGATGTTAAGTGGTTTGCTTAGGCTGACACAGACAATATTTTTAAAAAATACATCCCCAGTTCAGATTTCTTCCTGATGCCAGGGCCATCTCACTTCAACTATACCATTTGGCTTCTCATAAACACATGTGTATACACACACACACACACGCACACACACACATATATATATATATATATATACACACACATATATAC
>NW_025368680.1:0-1351 GCF_016433145.1 Gracilinanus agilis | reverse complement strand
ATAGCATAACACTCCCCACACATCCTGCCTCTATTGCTTATTTGGGGGCCCTATTTTGTGGTTTCTCTCTTCCTATGCATGAGTCCCCAACCAGACTGTAAGTTAGTAGATGACCGGCAGGGATTCTGTCTGAAAAACCTCAACAGAGTCTAGACCAATGTTCTTTATAGAAATGGGTTGACAATTCTGATAGGCTGCCCAAGGTAATCAATAATGAGCATGACCGTCATCCATTTCCAGAAGTAAAGAATCAGAGAATTATTGATCTAGAGCTTGACAAGACTTTAGAAATCAACTAGTCCACCTGCCTATGGATGAGGAATGTGGTGCCCAGAAAAGTTAAGGGGTTTGCCTAAGGTCCCCTAGGTTACTTATAAGTAGTAAAGGGCTGATTTGAATCCAGATCCTCTAATTTCCATATCCATTGTTTTGTCTACTTTCATTTTCACTAATTAGCCTACATCTGAACAGCCAGTTCTGGCACTTCAAGGAACATATTAAAAATCTGGAGAATACATTTAGCCAATCAACCAAGAATATATTAAGAGCTTACTGTGTACCAAGCATTGGGCTAACACTGGGGATTCAAAGGCAAAAATGCAGTTCCTTCCCTTCAAGATACTTACAGTCTAATGGGAGAGACAAGATGCAAACAAGCTAAGCTCTAGGCAGGGAAGCTGGAAAGTCATCTGGGGAGGGAAGGACATTGCAGCCAGAAAGATGGAGAAAGGCTCTCGCATGTCATAGATTTTCAGCTGAGTCTTGAAGGAAGCCAAGAGACAGAGATGAGAAGGAGAACATTCCAAGTCTGGGAACAGCCAGTGAAAAGGCACAGAGAATCCAGACAAGGGTGCCAACAAGAGAATTATGGGAAGAGCAGCTGGGTGGCCCAGTAGTTAGAATGCCAGACGATCCAGTCAGAAGATCCTGGGTTCAAATTTGTCCTCCAACACTTTCTAGCTGTGTGACCCTGGGCAAGTCCCTTAACCCCCATTGCCTAGCCCTTGCTAGGTCCCCAAGGACCTAGGGCCCAAGGCAGCCCTTCTGCCTTGGAACCAGTCCTTGGCATCAATTCCAAGATAAAAGATAAGAATGTTTATATATAACATATATAAAATATATATACATTTTGCATATATACGTATAAATTATAGGGTAGGAGTAAGTGGATTAATTTTCTGGCTCTGGCACTAGCTGCAAGGGCACTCTATCTCTCTAGAATATACTTTCCTCAACGGTAAAATGGGAATACTGATATTTCTCTTACCTGCTTCACAGAGTTAGTGTGATACCAAGCCATTCAGAGACTGAAGGCAGTATATAAATGAACAATTACCTTCTTTCTGACACA
>NW_025368679.1:0-1991 GCF_016433145.1 Gracilinanus agilis | reverse complement strand
AAAAGTTTGGGAACCACTGGTGTAGGGGGTACAAAGACAAAATGAAGACTAGCTCCTGTCTTCAGATACCAGAATGGAATTGAGGGAAGCTGTAGCTTTCCCAGTGTTCTCCTCTTATGCTGATAATGCAGTTATTTCACTTTATTTTAAAGACCCTCATCTTGCATCTTAGAATCAACACTGTGCATTGGTTCCAAGGCAGAAGAGCAGTAAGGGCTAGGCAGTAGGGGTGAAGTGACTTGCCCAAGGCCACACAGCTAGGAGGTGTCTGAAGCCAAATTTGAACCCAGGACTTCCCTACTCCAGACCTGGCTTTCAATCCACTGAACCACCAAGCCGCCCCTAATAATGTGGTTATTAGTTCTAGAGAGGATATTCTCAGGTTGCGCCTTTCTCAAATTGTTCCAATGGTTTCATCTTCTTCAGCTTACCAGGGATGGTCATTGCCAGAATGGCAGACTCATTTGATTTTTCTTTATGTAGAGTATGTTCCAACCAGATTGGATGTCTAGCTGCCTAGTTTACCAACTAATAAATCAATGAATAAGCAAAACTTATTAAGCAAATGGGGAGAGTGAACACAGAAAACCCAAGAAGATTTTGGCTCATTTCTTACCTGATGCACTGGCTGATAGACCCCAGACAAGCTAACTGAATTGCTCAGTGCTCTAGACTGATGGTATTAAAATCAAATGGAGGGGGCAGTTGGGTGACTCAGTGGTTGAGAGCCAGGCATAGATTTGGGAGGTCCTGCGTTTAAATCTTGCCTCAGATACTTCCTCACTGTGTGACCCTGGGCAAGTCACTTAATCCCCATTGCCTACCCTTACCACCCTTCTGCCTTAGAACCAAAATACGATATTGATTCTAAGACAGAAGGTAAGGATTTAAAAAAAAATCAAATAGAACTAGATTTCTGTTGACTTAGAACACCACCAATTAATATTCCTTATGTTGTGTTTTTACTTATTTTGCTAAATGTTTCTCAAATACATTTTGATGTCGTTCAGCCCTGCTCTGGTGTGAGGCTCCAGCTGACTAGGAGTTGATGCTTCTGCTCTAGGAAACTCGGTGAGCTTGGCAGAGGGAGTGTGCTTACTTGGGAGATCCCCCTGCCTGGGAGATTACGGATCCAGTCCTTATTCCTAATATATATCAGGCATTGGGCCAGGCTCTCGAGACAAAAACAAAGATGGGCATTGCCTTTTCTTAAGGAGATTACAATCTTGGGGGAAGAGGAGGAAGGCGAGGAGACATGTATGTGTAGAGGAAAACATAAATCAATAAATATGAAATTATTGGGGTGGAGAGACTCTAGAAGTTCGGGGGATAAGATAAGGCATAAGATAGGTAAGAAGGTAGCTATTGAACTGAGACTTGCAAGAAATTGGAGGCTTTTAGAGGCAAGAATAGGAAACAGCTGGTTCAAAGGTGTGGTGGTGGGATATGCTTTTTTCACGTATAATATAAGGACAGTTTGGCTGTACCTGTTCTCAGAATTCAATATTTAAAATTCAATTCCACACATGCAGGCTCTTTTAAGCATCTACTATGCACCAAGAATTCTTCTAAGCTGTGAGGATATAAAGCCAAAATAAAAATCAAAGAACCAATCTTTTACCATGGTCCTGTTGGTCTTTCTCTGGATACTCTCCTACTAATCAGTATTTCCTAAAATGTGGCAACCCGGTGCTGACCATCACGCTCCAGGTGCAGCAGAACCAGGAAAGGATACAGGGAATTATTGTCTCCTTAGCTCTGGACCGTGTATATGTTAATGGATCCTGCAATCCTACTGGCTATTTTGAGGACCACCATATTGCTCTTCTGACTCAGTGATTTTCCAGTTGACTAAATCACTAGATCATTATTTTTTTTTGTAGACAAACTGGTGTCTAGCCAAGCCCTCGTGAGCTTGAACCCTGGGAACTGATTTTTTGGAACCCAGTAGTAACAGTCTTTATATTTATTATAATATTATAATATATTAT
>NW_025368677.1:0-1869 GCF_016433145.1 Gracilinanus agilis | reverse complement strand
TTACAATGAACAATTTCTCTCCTTGATAATTAAGAAGCCTGAACTCTTTAAAATATTACTTAGACAGTCAAGGTCAGAACCAGACAAAGCTAGACAAGACTTTATCGGGCCAGGTGCAATCCTGTAAATCAAGAGTACAAGACTCAATTTATTTAGGATATCTATAGAATGTAGTTACTACTCCCAGAATTGGCCTTCTGCTAATGAGTAGCTTGAGGCTTGTAGAGAATAGTTTCCAACTGAGGGACTTGGGGAAGGCTTCTTGGAAGAGATGGAAATTATTTAGAAGTGTAAAAGGATGAAGAGGATTTCTACATATTTAGTGAGAGAGGGGGTATTTGGGGCACAGGGAATGGTATGGACAAAGGTATAAAGATGGGAAAGTATAGGACTTTAGGATGAATATTGACCCCTGACTCCAGTCAGGGGAGGAGGAAATCTTTCTCATATATTAACACTTTGGGTGGAAGGAGGCTATGAAGGCTGAAGGATTTCTCTAAAGAAGAAATAAGCCACATTCTTGACTCTTGGGACAATTATTTTACTTAGTTTATCTAAAAGACAAGGATTCTCTTTGGTAAGGATATCGATCAGGTATTGCCACATGTCAAAGGGAAAGAGAAACCCTCAAAAGTCCAGAAGACTCACCTCTTGTGAGTCTGAGGTCTGTGAGAAGCTCTAGAAAGGGATATCACAAGGTGCATCAGTTGACAGAGAGGAGAGGAAATGGGTCTTTTTCCCTTAATCTAACTTTGGACTTGTTCAACTAGCAAGTGACCGTAACTCTGGGTGGATGGACCCATTCTCTCCCTTTCCCAGCTAGCCAGCCAGGTGGGGCTTGAGCTTCTCTTTATAGTTTTGCCATTTAATAAGCAAGTTATAAAATTAAGGTACAGCATGTCTTCCTGTCCAAAGATCTTTATTCTTTTAAACTGCCCTCATTTCCCTCTTTTCCTCTAGGCTCCATGTGTGACAACTGGCTCGAAACTACCGTCCCCATTCCACCATCCTCAAGTTACCATGTAAGCCATCTAGTCTCTTCAAGGACAGCCAAGAACATTTCCTGTGGATTAAGTTCACAGTCAGCTCCCACTCTACTACCATAATCAATCACTCAGTTCATTAAGAGCATTTTCTAGGTGCCTGGCTCTGTATATAAGGATCCCTGGGCTACATATTGGCTTAGAAAACCACATATTAACATTTATGGTTTATTTTATCTTTATATTGTTAAGAATTTCCTAATTGTACCTTATCTTTTGTCTTAGAATCAATGCCATGTATTGGTTCCAAGGCAGAAGAGCAGTAAGGGCCAGGACAACTGAGGTTAAGTGACATGCCCAGGGTCACACAGCTAGGAAATGTCTGAGGTCTGAATTGAACCCAAGACCTCCTGCCTCTAGTCCTGGCTCTCTATCCACTAGCTATTTCCCAACTGCATTTTAATATGGTTCCTGACACATATTTAAGACCTCTGATCCAGGTCATTAAGAGCTGAGACTCAGAACATGTAAAGGAGAGAAAATCTAGAATTTCTGACTTTTTTCATTGTCTGAATTTTTTTTTTGGTTACTCTTTGGCGGAATATAGTATTTTTTCTTCTGTTCTTGTATTCCCTGCACCAGGGACCATTGCCCAGTAAAGTTCTGAGATTATTTATATGGTGTAGAGTCCTTTAGAAGATCCTTGGGTCTTTAGGAATGGAATGTGATATGGCAAGGGTTTTGGGTTGCTCCCTCTTCAGCATGTTGCCCACCTCAATGCCAGTTAAACTCACAGAGATGAGGACTATGGTAGGGAATTTACAGAAGCAGGGGAGATTGTGACTGCAATTACCCATAAGATTCATATCCCAAAAGTTGGGCTCTT
>NW_025368676.1:0-6384 GCF_016433145.1 Gracilinanus agilis | reverse complement strand
ATATTCCAAACCCTCTACTCTTTTAATGTGGAAGTTGCTAATTCTTTGTTTTTTCTTTAATTTAAACCCTTACCTTCCGTCTTGGAATCATTACTGTGTATTAGCTCCAAGGGAGAAGAGTGGTAAGGGCTAGTCAATGAGGGTCAAGTGACTTGCCCAGGGTCACACAGCTGGGAAGTGTTTGAGGTCACATTTGAACTTAGGACCTCCTGTCTCTAGGCCTGGCTCTCAATCCACTGAGCTACCCAGCTGCCCCTGAAACTGCTAACTCTTAATCCATAATATTTGAATTATTTTTTTCTGGAAGTTTTCAATATTTTCTTCTTGATCAGGGATCTCTGGAATTTGGTTACAATATTTCTGGAGGTTTTCATTTTGAGATCAGGAGGTGATAGTGGATTCTTTCCATTTCTATTTTATGGAGATCTAACATATCAGGTCAGTTTTCCTTGATAATTCCTTGAGATAAAATGTCTATATTCCTTTTTTCCAAATCATGACTTCAAGTATTCCAATGATTCTTTTTTTTAAACCCTTAACTTCTGTGTATTCCTTGGTGGAAGAATGGTAAGGGTGGGCAATGGGGGTCAAGTGACTTGCCCAGGGTCACACAGCTGGGAAGTGTCTGAGGCCAGATCTGAACTTAGTACCTCCCATCTCTAGTCCTGGCTCTCAATCCACTGAGCTACCCAGCTGCCCCCTATTCCAATGTTTCTTAAATTATTATTGTCCAAATCAATCATTTTTCTGAAGAAATATTTCAAAATTTCTTCTTTTTTCATTCTTTTGACTTTGTTTTATTGTTTAGTCATTTCACATGGGGTCATTAACTTCTAATTGATTCTAATTTTTAAAAATTGTTTTCTTCAGGGAGCTTTTATGCCTCCTTTTCCATTTGGACAACTCTGCTTTTTTAAGTTGTTTTTTTCTTAGTGATATTTTGTGTGCCACTTTTACCTTTAGTCCAATTCCACTTTTAAGTTATTTTTTTCTTCAGTTTGCCTCTTTTACCTAATTATTAGTTTTCTTTTCATAATTTTTCTTGCATCCTTCTCATTTCCTTTCTCAAAATTTTCTCTTCTACTCATCTCTTTCTTTAACTCTCCCAGGAATTTTTGTAAGAAAAATTAGCATTTTTCTTTAAGGCTTTCATAGTAGCTATATTCATGTTGTTTTTCTTTTTCTGAGTTTGTGTTGGTCTTCTCTGCCACCATATTTATTAGATTTTTATGATTAAGGTGTTTCTGTTTTGCTTTTTGCTCATTTTTCCAACCTGTTTCTTAACTTTGAATTTTATGTTAAATTTGGGCTCTATTTAACTGGCAGTGAAAAAGCATTGACCTTAGGTTTAGAGGTTTTTTTTTTTTCATGCTGCTCTTTTCAAAGCTAATTCTGAAAGTCTCCAAGATTTTGACACTTCCAAGTTGGTGCAATCTTGGATGAGATGTGGTCATTGTTCTCCTAGTCTAAACTGTGGTCTTTACATGGAGAGAACCCCTGCTCAGTTGCAGCTGCAAGTGCTAGCATTCCTCTTGCCCTAGAACTCTCACCAATTCCCCACTCTTCTGCAACCACAAGTGCTAATGTGTCTGTTTGCCTTAGAACTAGGACCTGAGCCTCTGTTTCCTTGTGACTGACCATAAGAATTCCTCCCTGCCCCGGAACTATGAAGAACTTTTCATGGGCAATAGACCTGCCACTTAGTTCCAGCTGCTTCCGGTATCAGCAAAGAGTCCCCTCTAATCTCTTTCTGACTAATTGTCCAACCCACTTAGAACCTGTGAGCTGAAACTCTAGCACAGGGGTCGGCAACGTATAGCTCTTTTGAGGGCCAGATATAGCTCTTTCTGCTGGAGCCATAAAGTCAATTTTTTTTTCAGGCGCTGTTACAGGAGCTCGCACTGTGAGCCCTGTACAGCCCTCATGAAATTACATTTTTAAAAAATGTGGTGTTTATGGCTCTCATGGCCAAAAAGGTTGCCGACCCCTGCTCTAGCAGCTTCTGCTCATGCCATTGCTCCAGTCACCTTCAAGGTCCACAGATGGTGCCACCTCCATCACTATATATATTGGCTCCATCCTGGCCTCCATCCTGGTGTCATAGATCTCTTCTGCTGACCTGCTAAATTGACTTAGGCAGGAAAAATATCCCACCTTGATCTTTTCTTCTTTCTGCCACTCTAAAGTTTTATTTAAGGCATTGTTGTTTAGAGGGGAATATTGAAAGAGTTCAGCCCGATAGTTGCCTGTACTCCAGCCCCTTGTTTCCACCAGGTTTTTTTGTTACTGCCAATTTCTCTAGGTTTATCAGTTCTATGAAGTAAAGGTGACATGTATTTGCATCTGGACATAAAAGAATGGGTAAAACATCTTTTTTTTAAAACCTATCTTTCTTGGTTTTCCAGAATTATAAAAGAAAAGGGGAGAAGATCTTCTTTGGCTTCACATAAAATCAGGGCTATTTTGAGGACAAGAATGCAGTGCTGCCTCCCAACGTGTCTTTGTTCAAGTGATAGTAAGGCCATTGAAACCTACTGATGGAGCTCATTGAAAATAATAGGCTCTATTATTTTCCATGGCAATGCTGTCATGAGAGCATCAAAAACTGAAATAATGATGGTACATATTTGATGTACAGTAGAAAGGCATAGGATGATTATGGTCAATTTCTGCCTCTATTCTCCTGTACCTCAGAGTAGATAGATAGTGGTGGTTGTGGGGGGAAGGGGAAGGTTTGGTCATAATTTACAGGGAGAGAGTCCATGTAGTTACACTCTTTTCAGATGTTCATATATGATGGAATTAAATGATTTGTCTTAAACAGTTTGTGAAAGCAAAAATATCTATTTAGGAAAGTCTCCAGAAACCAGAGTTTGGAAGTAATGTGTTCTTTAATTTAGTATTGAAATACTGTCATATTTGGTTACTGGGTATGGGGTTGCCACTGCAAATCCAGTATGAAATTTATATCTGTGAGACAGCACAGTGCAATAACACTGTATGACACGGTACACGATCAATAAAGATGAGTTTCTTAAAGATTATGAAGGACTAAGAGTCTTTTCCTGGGCCAGCTTACTTTTTAACCCTAGATATTCTTAAGGGATCTTATTTTTCTGATCACTGATGAGGGAAAGGACAAAAAAAAAGGAAAAGAGATTAAGCCTGGGTGATGGTGATACTGGGGAGGTAGAAAGCAGTGCCTAGTATAACAGACTAAGGCAGGGATCATCTTATTAGACAGTGGGAAATTACCAGGAGAAAAAATCCCCTGCTGCTTGGTAACAGCTGAGAAGTAAAGGGCTCCCCCAAGAGGGGCACAAGTTTTCTTTCATTAAAGTGGAAAAAAAATCAGAAGAAGAAAAAGAAACTTGCTTCTTGGGAAGTGTTATTTGCTATTCCTGTTATTAGTATGATGTTTCAGATGTCTTAAAACAACCATATAGCTGGACATGCACACACCCCTTCACTTCCCCCCCTGCACATACTCATATTCATGTAAAGACACTCACACAAAGATGTGCTCATTCCCAGTCTCATTGCAGCTCCATGATCAGTACCTCTTGTGCAGAGTAAATCACCTTTGGGGTTAATATTTAAAATGGGAACAAGATAGTCCCTCTGCTTCCTGAATGTTTGATTAGAGCTCAGGGGAGACAAACAGTGGCAAGAGGATACAAGGCAATATTTGGACCATGAGATGACAAAGAAAAAAGCAACACAGAGAGCAACTGACAGGGGCTCCCAAGGTGGTCACCTGCTCACTCTCATCCCAGAAACACCTAAGAAGCCCAATCAAGAGCTGCCTCCTACATTAGGACTTCTTGTGATCCCCTGATTCCCAGTGCCCCCCTCCTAGAAATTTCTTTGCATTTGACTTATTCACTTCCCAGTTATTTTCTTCCTGTTAAAAAGCTTCTAGAAGACCAGGACTATTTTGTTTTGGTCTTTATAGTCTCAGTACTTAGCTTAAGGCTAGGCAAATACTGACTAATTATAATTGGCATTGGGCTAATGGTCCCATATAAACAACCTCCTCCTACTCTGAAAGGAACAGAATGCATATAATAAGAGGCATGGAAATGAATCTCTAGTAATTCTAGTACTTATGACCTTATATAAATTACTTATTTCAAGGTCTCAACTTTCTGATCTCTAAAATAAGGAGATTGGACTGAAAAATAAGGAGACATCATAGAGTAAATAATATTGCATTTGGAATCAATGAAATATTCCCAATTCTTTTACTTATTAGCTGTGTGACCTTGGAGAAGTCACTACACTTGTATAATTTCTCCCAGCATTCCAAGCTCCTTGGTACCAGAATTGATCTCCTTTCTTTTTTTTTTAAACTCTTAAATTCCATATTAGAATCAATGCTGCATATTGGTTCCTAGGTAGAAGACCAGAAAGGGCTAGGCAATTGGGGTTAAGTGACTTGCCCAGGGTCACAGAGCTAGGAAGTGTCTGAGGCCATATTTGAACCCTGGACCTCCCATCTCTGAGCCTGACTCTCAATCCACTGAGCCACCCAGCTGCCCCCTTGATCCCCTTTCTTTCTCATTTTGTCCAGATAAATTGAATGATCACAGTTGAATAAGCAGGTTCTCTTATCACATGGGAAGCTTGGAGTCAATGACCCCCAAGTCCTTTCTAGATCTTTTTGTTATGGATGCAGAAATTCTTTTCTTCTCTGCTTTTAGCAAAAGCTTCTAGTTACAAAGAAGTAGAGAATATGGAGAAAAGACATAGGAAGCTCATGTCAGGACCTGGAGTCCGAGAGACAAGATCAAATCCAACCTCAGACTTTAACTACATGGCACTTGGCAAGTCTTTTTATTTTTTTTAAACCCTTACCTTCCGTCTTAGAGTCAATACTGTGTATTGGCTCTGAGGCAGAAGAGTGGTAAGGGTAGGCAATGGGGGTCAAGTGACTTGCCCAGGGTCACACAGCTAGGAAGTATCTGAGGCCAGATTTGAACCTAGGACCTCCCGTCTCTAGGCCTGGCTCTCAATCCACTGAGCTACCCAGCTGCCCCCTTGGCAAGTCTTTTAACTTGTAATAGCCTCAGTTTCCTCAGTTGTAAAATCAGAATAAAAATAGCATCTATCTTGAAATGTTGCTGTGAGGTTCAAATATATAAAATTTATAAAGCTTCACACAGTGCCTGTCACATTACAGATACTTAATGAATGGTTGTCCCCTCCTTTCTCACACAACTGCCTCCTTAGATGGATCTCTGAAATCATCCAGTCTGACACCCTTTTACAGCTGAGGAAATCAAGGCCAAGTTAAGTGATATCCCCAAGGTTATATGGGTAGTAAGTGGTAGAAGTTGGATTTGAACCCAGTTCTTCTGACTCTTTCTACCACATCGTGATGCTTCCAATAGAAAACTCTCAAATTTCATAAGGTTATGTTTGTTAAGGGAGAGTAGAAAAATTTGGAGTCCTTGTTATAGCTGGGCTTTAGGAATGGGGGCAAGAACAGGGAAAATGTAACTATACATCCAGAACTTGGCACATAGGAAGTGGCCTAGTGAAGAGAGTACTAGACAAATTCAAGAAAGTCAAAGTTCAAACTTTGCTTCTGGTATTGAAGTGTAACCAAGGGCAAGTCACTTAAATTTTCTCTCATATGTATAATAAAGTTATGGGGCAGCTGGATAGCTCAATGGACTGAGAGCCAGGCCTAGAGACTGGAGGTCCTGGGTTCAAATTTGACCTCAGACTCTTCCCAGCTGTGTGACCCTGGGCAAGTCACTTGACCCCCATTGCCTACCCTTACCACTCTTCTGCCTTGGAACCAATACACAGTATTGACTCTAAGATGGAAGATAAGGGTTATAAAAGTTTATAAGGGTTATAAAAAATGAAGTTAGACTTGTTTTGCTCTAAATCTAGTAGCTTCTTTACAAATGTTTTGTTGATGGATATGTTACCATCTATGTAGAATGGTCTTAGATTGGTAGAAAACGATCATACATCCTTAAATTTAGAATATGACAAGATTAAGCCACTTTTGTTGCAACTTCTAACTACCTTCTTAGTTTTCTAGACTTGATAATGACCCCAGAGATGATGATGGCAATTCTGAAACAACTGTCATTTTCTATTATCTTTGCTCTACTGACTCTTCACACTATGGGGATATAAGAAATATGGGTTAATGCTTATTAAGAATAACTGGGCATAGTTTCAGTCTTCAAGTGTTTTTTTTTTGGTTTTGTTTTATTTGTCTTCCTTGATACTCCTTTTCCACCAAGAGACCTTTTGTTCCTGACCATATCTGGAAAAGAACAGTTCAATAAAATATTGGCAGGTATTTTTTTTAAAAAATCATTTCCATCCAAAAATCATTTTGGTCCTCTGAGGGATTTATGG
>NW_025368675.1:0-4038 GCF_016433145.1 Gracilinanus agilis | reverse complement strand
GATAGATAGATAGATATAGATTGGATGGATGGATGGATAAGAAGATAGACTGGCAGACAGATAGGCAGATAGGTGAACAGACAGGAAGGCAGGCAGGCAGATATACATATAGATCAGTGATGGCGAACCTATGGCATGCATGCCAAAAAAGGGCACACAGATCTCTCTCTGTGAGCACTCCTGCAGTCACCTGCCAGAGTTCGTTACTACAAAGCCATAGGAACTCAAGGAGGAGCTGTCCCCTCCCCCTCTCTATGCTCCCTGAGGACATTCTTCACTTCACCCACCCTTCTGCCCATGAGCCCAATGGGAGCACTTTCTTCCTCCTTGTCTGAGGTAAGATGCTGGGAAGGAAGGAGCTCACATGCTGCATGAGGGTGCAGTGGAGATGACAGCCTTGTGAGTCTGTGGTAAAGGTGATTCCTATGGTAGGGTTGGAGAGGAGCTAGGTTTGAGGGGAGCATGGGTCACAGTGTGGCACATAGCTGGAGGGGAGAAGAGCACTAGGGCCACTCTCCTGCCCCTTTCCACATGCACCTCTCATTACCTGCTCCTCTGCCCAGCAACCCATTGGGAGTGCTTCTTCCCTCCCCTGTCTGAGGTAAGGGGAGGCAGGAGGGTGAGGGGGTAGCACAGCACTCAGTCTTGGGGGGACAGGCCTAAGGTCTAAGGGTTGGGGTGGGGTAGGGGCGGGTTCTGGCACTCCATCTCTAAAAGATTTGTCATCACTGATATAGATAGACAGACAGACAACACATGATGATAAAAATATTTATTAAATCCTTATTATACACTAAGCACCAGGAATACAAATATAAACAGATAGTATCTGTCCTCAAGGAGCTTCCATTCTAAACTACTGCAGTCCCTTCCTTCTAAGGCTATTTCCCACCCACTTTGTGGATACCTTGTATTTGCCTAATATTTCATGCCATCACCCATATTAGCCTGGGAGCTCCTTGAGACTAGAGCCTATTTTTGCCTTCCTTTGTGTCCCCACAACTTAATCCAGTGCCTAACATATGGTAAGTGCTCTATAAATGATCATAGGCATTTATGACACTCTTAAGGTTTGCACTTTATACCCATCATCCTCTCTGATCTTTACAACCACTTTGTGGTAGTTATTCTACCCCACTTTATGGTGTGGAAACTGAGGCTATGGGAAGGGACTTGGTCAAAGGGGTTCTGGTGAGTACTGAATGAGATGAGATATTAGAAAGTGCTTTGTATATCATTCAGTGTCACACAAATGTGTGGGATTATTATTAGTGATATGTTATTGTTGCTCCCATTACAGGTTCTCCCTCCCCATCAAATCTGCTTAAAACCCTAAATCCAATGTCCTAAACCAAATCCCTTAGTGAGAAAATCTGAAGAGGACAAATTAACTCTGTGTTCTCTTGTATGAAACCAATATTTTACCAGAAATGTGAGGGGAGAGGCCAGAATCATTGGAGCTGTGATTTTGACAAAGTCCTCATCAATCCTTTAGGAAAGAGCCTGGAGCAGAAGGGAAGGGAAAGGAATAAGCATTTATTAAATACCTACTATGTTCTAGGTACTGTGCTAGACACTTTTTACAGATATCCTCATAACAACCACGTATGGGAAGTGCTATTTTTATCCCTGTTTTGCTATTTGGTTATTTCAGTTGTGTCACTCTCTTTATGAACCCATCTGGGGTTTTCTCATCAGAGATACTAGAATGGTTTGCCATTTCCATCTCCAGCTCATTTTATAGATGAGGAAACTGAGTCAAAAAGAGTTAAATGATTTGTCCAGGATCACACAGCTAGTATCTGAAACCAGATTTGAATTCACAAAGATGAATTTAACTCCAGGCCTGGCATTCTGTTCACTGGACCATGAGCTTGCTCCAAGAGAGGACCTGGTACTATGTAAAAAGCTCTGAATTCAGAACTCAAAAACCTAGGTTCAAATACCAGCTCTTCCACTTATGACCTGGGTGTTGTAGGCACACTTAATCTCTCTAGACTTTAGTTTCCTCAGAAGTAAAATTAAAGTGGTGGGACTAAATAATCTATGAAGGGAAACATCTAGCTCTAATTCTATGATCTTATTTCAACCATGGAATGAGGTATGATTGAAATAAAAATAAATAATTGAATAATAGATACAGATGAATTCTAGAATGAAAAATCAGAAAGCAAAAACTGTGTGGAGCTATGGGGAAAGCATTGGATTTGGAGTCAGAAGACCTAGGTTTGAATCCTAGTTCAGTGTACACCCTATGTGGTTTCGAGAGGGTCGCTGAAACACCCTGAACCTCATCTGTAAAATAAAGGGGTTGGACTAAATGATCTCTGAAGTCCTTCTTTGTATTTCATCTTCTATTGAGTGATTATTGGGTTACAGATTTAGAACTGGAAAGCACTGTAGAAGCCATCCAGTCCAACCCACCATTGGGTCATCAAGCTCAGATTTGCCCCTTGACCCAAGCTGAGACATATCACTAGGAAGCTCCACCCTTTTGAAGCAGCCACAGTACAAGAAGATAGATGGCGAAAACTGGGGGTAGGCAAAAAGGATTTCAAAATGTTGCTTGTATTTTTTCAGGGTATCCATTCTCCTTCTGAGACTCAGGAACTCTCACAAGCAAATGTTACTTAAAATCCAGTTAGGACTACTGTGATTTAGGGTCTCATATTAATTAGTTCCTTACTGTAAGATCACATCATTGGGATTCCCTAATTGGGATTTCAGGATGCTCTCAGAATAGTACTCTCACTGGCCAGGAGGGCCCTCTCTAGAGGGATGGCTCTGAGCAGCTGCCAATGCCTCACTGCCTACGGGAAGTGGAGGGAAGCCCACACATACTGCCATTGGTTGTCACTGGTCAGACAGAGTTTCAGGGAAGGAAATGGCTCATTGACTTCCTAGGGTCTAGCCTGATCTTTTTTATAGTCCAGTAGTGGGTCAGCAGCCATGCTTTGCCATTTCTCAGCCCCTGCCATCCTTAAGGAACTGATTCTGATGATCCACCACAGAGAATGGCTGATCCATCCTTGCTACATGGACTCTTCAGATCCAAAACCCAAGAAACCTGATTCCAAGTGTTTAGCAAAGCCAATGTATTTGGAATGGTCCAATCTGAGACTCGGTGGATGAGGGGGGAAAGAAGACATATAATGCCAGAGCTAGAAGGAGCTTCAGAAAGCATTTAATCCAATCCCTTCACCTAACAGCTGAGGCCCAGAGGGTTGAAGTAATTTGCCTGAAGTCATACAACATGTTAGAGACAGCTGGAGATCATTAGCATAGAACCATGGATAGGTGATTCCAGTTCTTGACGAGGTCGTTGCTTGGTTTAGAGGCTTTGTCTGTACCAACACTGATGTTCTTAGAAACACCATGGTCTTCCAGCACAAAATCCTCCTGAATGACCATAACGTCAGCTTTGCTCTATGCCAGCCTACCCATAGGGATGGCCATAACTCAGCTGTCACTGCCACCCATATCCAAGCCACTGCCATGATTCCCAGCTCTGCAGTAACCCTCACAGTCCATAATCTCCTTCTATCTGATCATCTATTTCCCATTTCCTTCGCGCATTCTACATCCTCTCTGCCTGGCCCTTCATCAATCCCTATTCTTCCCCATCTACTCAGAAAAGAAATCACAGCATGGTCTCTAAGCTGTGGTAAGTTAGTCAATTAATCTATATAGATCTATAACTTAGAATGGTGGAGGGATACTTCAGAGTGAGAAGGTCCCAAGAGCTGAGAAAAGTTTCAGGATTAGAAGGAAACTGAGCCATGGGAGCAAAGTCTTTGGAGTCAGGAGCATAGCCAAGATGGGAATGAAGCTTGATACCCGAGTCCATTCCCAGAATGGAACCCAAGAGCATAGAAGTTGCTTGAAGCAGAGCCTTTTTTCTTATCTGTGTATCCTCAGCACCAAACATAGTAACTTGCACCTAGTAGGCATTTAATAAATTATTTTTTATATAATCATATAATGATTATACCATCATATAATATAATAATCATATAATGTAATAATATATCATATAAT
>NW_025368674.1:0-2520 GCF_016433145.1 Gracilinanus agilis | reverse complement strand
CGAGTCTACACCCTCAATCATGTCCACCCCGACCCATGCGTTCAAGCAGTTGTTTTTCTTATATGTTTCCTCTCCTGCAGTCCTTCCTCTGAATGTGGGTAGCGTCTTTACCATAAATCCCTCAGAATTGTCCTGGGTCATTGTATTGCTGCTGGTACAGAGGTCCATTACATTCAATTTTACCACAGTATATCAGTCTCTGTGTATAGAGTTCTTCTGGCTCTGCTCCTTTCGCTCTGCATCAGTTCCCAGAGGTCTCTCCAGTTCGCCTGGAACTTCTCCAGTTTATTATTCCTTTTAGCACAATAGTATTCCATCACCCGCATACCACAGTTTGTTCAGCCATTCCCCAATTGAAGGACATACCCTCCTTTTCCAATTGACTTGTTTTCTTGATAAAGATACTGGAATGGTTTGTCATTTTCTTCTCCAGCCCATTTGATGGATGAGGAAACTGAGGCAAATAGGTGACTTGCCCAGGGTCACACAGTTAATAAGTGTCTGAGGTCAAATTTGAACTCAGATGTTCCAGACCTAGTTGCCTATCCATAGAATCACCAAGCTGCCTCTACCAATCATATTTAAGTGAAAAACAGGAATAAAAAACGTCTGTTTTCTATACCATCACTGGCACAGTTTGGTTTGCCAAGACTTTTTGGAACCAGTTAACACGAAAATATGAGTACTTAGTTCAGATGAATTCCTTTACTTTATCAGACGCTTACATTTTAGTGCAATTGAGTTACATATCTTTTTCTGAAAAAAAAAAGTTTCTGTAGGAGGAAAAAAGCTACCCAAGCCTAAGGAGAGAAAATTAAGTGACAGAAAGCTACAAAGTAGGAATAAATAGCTTTACCTCACCATTTTGCTTAGGGCCAATCATAATTGAGGGGTAGAGTCAGGGTTGTGCTGGTAAATATTTAACAAAATAGCTCTCTGGAGAAACAAGACATACTTTGAAGCTTAATCTGCATTATTCGTGATTTTTCTCTATTGCTTTCTGAAGTTGGGACAATCAACAAAACAATAAATCAAACCCTGATTTGTAGTTTGCCACACATGACTCCCCCCCAGGCTGTACAAACTGGCTCCAGTAAATCCTTGGAATCAGAAATGAAGGGACAGAGGGCCCTGGATTTGAAATTAGAAAACCTAGTTCTGAATACATACTACCTCTGGGACCCTTTACCTTTCTCAGATTTAGCATCCTGCTCTGTAAAATAGATAACTCTAGATAATAGATAATTAGATAATCTCTAAGGTCTACTCCAGCTCTGATTCTTGTGATTCCTCCATATTTCCCCATCCTAAAGTCCCGGTTAGATATGTAGAATGCTTCCAGTATTAGCATCTAGGCTAGAGATTGGGATATGTTGGCAAATGTTTAACAAATAGTTCTCCAGGGGTAGCTAGCAGATGGAGCCAACAGACCTGGAATTGAGAGGACCTGGGTTCAAATTTGACCTTCAAGACTTATCAACTGTGTGACCCTGGGCAAGTCACTTAACCTCAATTGCCTAGCCCTTGTTGTTTTTCTGAGCATAGAATTGATACTCAGACAGAAAGTAAGGGCTAAAACAATAGTTCTCTAAAAAAAAAAAGTTGTAGACATGGCACACTTTCAAATTTAATCTACATTATTATTTTTTAATCACTTTCTTAAGTGTAGGCAACCAAGAAAATATAATAAGCCAAACCCTGATTGGTAGCTTTCACTGATTTCCAAGGTGTTAACGCTCACACTGAAAATTTTAAAATCTTATTTTTTAAAAAAATTAATCACTTAGGACCACAAATTGGTTCTAGTACATCGTCGAAAAGTTTAGTAGAATCTAACTACTATTCCCTCTTGGATGGTCCCCTCCAAAGGTGAGAAGATTTTCTTTCTTGGGGATGTGACTTTACCTTAGTTGAGGCTTCCATTCTCACTCAGAAGAGTATAGTGGCGGGAGTGAACTTTATTGAAGCATCTTCCTATTAAGGAAGCTTCCTTTCCTAAGGGGAAGGAAGGATGGGGAAGGAAATAAGCATTTATATAGTACCTACTATATGCCAGCCACCAGTTTAAATGCTTTTACAAAGATTATCTCATTTGATCTTCAAAACAACCTTGGAAGGTGGGTGCTTTTATTTTACTGTTGAAGAAATGCGGCAAACTGAGGCTAAGTGACTTGAACAGGGTCACACAACTAGGAGGTGTCTAAAGCCAAATTTGAACTCTAGTCTTCCCAACTCCAGGCCCAGAACTCTATCTTTTGCATTCGCGGCTGCCACTGTTCTAGCTCTTTGGTGCCCAGTGGGATTCACGAAGTCCAGGTTGAACTGTGTTGTTATTGTATTGGGGAGTATATAAAATTATTTTAAATCAAGATAATTTTTTTCTTATTTGGCTCAAGCCTCACATGCATATTATAGTCATCTTGTGTTAGGCAAAGGTCCCAAAACTCTGTCTTTTTGTTTCTCTCTATATAATATATTATTACATGTTACATATGTTATATGTTATATATGATATATATA
>NW_025368673.1:0-1128 GCF_016433145.1 Gracilinanus agilis | reverse complement strand
TCTTTCTTTCTTTCTTTCTTTCTTTCTTTCTTTCTTTCTTTCTTTCTATCTATCTATCTATCTATCTATCTATCTATCTATCTATCTATCTATCTTTCTGCCTATCTGCTTTCCTACCTATCTGCCTGCCTGCCTGCCTGCCTGTCTGTCTGTCTATCTATCTATCTATCTATCTATCTATCTATCTATCTATCTATCTATCTATCTTTCTGCCTATCTGCTTGCCTACCTATCTGCCTGCCTACCTATCTGCCTGCCTGCCTGTCTTTCTGTCTGTCTGTCTATCTATCTATCTATCTATCTATCTATCTATCTATCTATCTATCTATCTATCTACCCCCTCGGGTTTGGAGGATTAAGATGGATAAAGATGGGGCAGCTAGGTGGCTGAGTTGATTGAGAGCTAGTCTTAGAGATGAGAGAACTTGAACTCAAATCTGGTTTCAGACACCACCTAGCTGTGTAATCCTGGGCAAGCCATTTAACTCATGTTGCCTAGCCCTTACCTCTTTCCTGTCTTGTAATCAATATACAGTATTGATTCCAAGATGGCAGGTAAGGGTTAAAAAAAAAGAAAGAAAAATGAAGACAAGATCTCTGGGTCTTAGGGGGTAGGGGCAAAGAGCAGAGAAACTAAGGACCAGCAAATCCCAAGGCTTATCCAACAGCTGATTTTTCAGGTTAGTGTCAGCTCCTGAAAGGTAGATATGACCAGTGAAAGGGTGGAGGATCTCTAGAATCATGAGGTGGAGGTATCTGGCAGATGAAGTTGTTTTTCAAGAAGTGGATTTTCAAGAGGGGGCAGGATAGTTTTTAATGGCTTATTGCCAGTGAAGTTTCTCCAGAAAAATTTAGGTCTCTAAAATTTTCTCTACTTTCACTCCCTCTTGAACCTTATTGGACACCCTGTATCCTCAATCTGAGGATGAGCAGCTTTATCTTCCACTTATCTCCCCTAACCCTGCTATTCTACAGTTCTCTGGTTTCTTGATATTTCTGGGAACCAATATTTCATAAAGGTAGCCAGATTGAGACTGGAATATCTGCTAAGTCTTGGCTTTGATTTTTCTTTCTTTCTTTCTTTGTTCCTTTGTTTCTTTTTCTTTGTTTCCTTTCTTTCTTTTTTCT
>NW_025368672.1:0-1688 GCF_016433145.1 Gracilinanus agilis | reverse complement strand
CTCTCTCTCTCTCTCTCTCTCTCTCTCTCTCTCTCTCTCTCTCCATCAGAGAAGGACCCAACAGACTGGACATGATGCTGAAGAATCCTGTGTCTTTGTGTCTCCTTTCTCCATAATCTTTAACCCTTCCTCCCGTATTCCCTCAGTCCCCAGCTTCCCTTTTAGGTGTTCAGCCCACCTCACCATCTTTGATATTGCCCACCTAGCATTTTCAAGGAGTACTGGGAACTTGGAAAGAGTTTACATATCTTTCAGGTCATATTGCCTATTATCCTTCCATTTTATTTCCCTTGTGGGGACAGCTCTGCACTCTGACATCTCTTTCCATAATGCTTTCCTGTCTAAGGAGATTAGCTTTTAACTATAAACTCGGTCTTTCTCCTGCTTCTCTTGCCATTCACATTTTTCTTCCTTAGGGAAGTGAAAGTACCAGACCAGAGGCAGCTAGTTAGCACAGTTACCAGGCTGAAGTTGGGAGGACCTTGGTTCAAATTTGGCTTCAGATACTTCCTAGCTTTGTGACCCTGGGCAAGTCATTTAGCCTTTATTGCCTAGCCCTTGATGCACTTCTCAAGAATTAATACTAAGGCAGAAGGTGAGGGTTTTTTTAAAAAGGAAGAGAAAGAAAGGGAGGGAGGGAGGGAGGAAGGAAGGAAGGAAGGACTGGACTACTTACCTTTGGATAGCCAACTCATCTTTAGCTACTTTGATAAAAAATTTTGTTATTTTGTTTTCTGCTGATCAGGAAAAAGGTATAAGTCAAGCCCAGCACACACTAGAAAGATCTCAGCCCTTATTCCTAGTTGGGTGATGGCAGGTGAATTACTTTCACCGTTGTGCAACCCCTGGCACCCCGCCCCACTCAATTCACAAGTATCTCTCTCCATTATTTTGGAGGCTGAGGACAATCCCAGAATCCCCCTTTCATTTTCTCCTTTCAATTCCCTTCATGTCCCCAGAAATGAATGCTTGGGCTGTGAAAATTGCCTTTAAGCCTCAATAAATCTCAAGAAGGCACTAGAAATACTGGAAGGGCAGAGAATGAGAAACAAGCTGACGGGCCCTGCCAATAGCATAATAGTAAAACCCTTGTTCCCTTTCCATTAAAGAGAAAAGATTGTTCTAATCTATCTCCTGACCTTGTTTTTTCCCTTTAAATCAATTTTTACAGTTCCTCTGGAATTTTGAAATTCTTCCAAAATCTAATTATTTCTTAATTTTCCAGAATGCCTCAGAAAAATTAATGGCTAAAATGATAGCCTTCCTATGTCTTCAGGAACCTGTGCTTAGCAGAGGAAAGAGAAAGTCAGAGAAGACAGCCAGGGATTCTCTCTCTCTCTCTCTCTCTCTCTCTCTCTCTCTCTCTCTCTCTGTTTTTAAACTTCTCTGAGCCTCTCAATAAGGCACAATTATGGCAGGCAAGCTACCCCCACCTTGGACACCTCCTCCTCACATCTTTTTAGAATACTTCCATACCCCATGCTTGCTTTTTCTATTTGCTTCCTGGGGCTAATTCCTAGCATTTCCCTACCCGAAACAAGGAAGATAGAGAAGAAATCATATGCTTTATCAGTACAGAAAAGTAATTTATTTCTTCTCCCACCAAAAATGCTATCAAAATCAAATGCTATCAGAATCAAATGATATCAAAAGATGTATATTTACATATATATACAGAATATAAATAT
>NW_025368671.1:0-1207 GCF_016433145.1 Gracilinanus agilis | reverse complement strand
GCACTGGGTATAGAGTCAGAAAGACCTAGGTTCAAATCTGTCTTCAGACAACTTCTAAGCTATGTGACTCTTAGAAAAGTCATTTAAGCTATTTGCCAAGTCCTTGCCCTTCGGTCTTAGTAGAGTTGTTACTAAGGCAGAAAATAAGAGTTTAAAAAAAAGAAAAAGAAAGAAAACTCTGGAGCATTAACTTGATGATCCTGCATATGAAATATCTCATCAGGAATACGGTTTAAAGTAAAGTGGTAACAGTCATGCCTATCCATGTAAGATATAGATTTTCCCTGGTAACCAAATGATATCAACCAGTTAATAGATGGTGGTTTCTTTTCATACCCCTGTTGCAGAGATATAATAGACAATGCTTCAAGAAAAGAAATAGGCAGCAAGTATCCTTTGATCTGAGCCAAAGGCTTTTCGGTCCCCTTGAAGTAATCATGACTTTAATAGGCCAAAGAGCAAATAAAGGAGGACTCCATTTGTTGTTCATGTGAATGAAGAGAAGAATGTGGTGGCAGGAGCACTCATCAATAATGACCTTCTGTGTGCAAAGAGAGACCAATCAGAATGGTCCAGAACTGGCATTTCCAAGGTCAGATTCTCCCTAACACGACTGTGTAAAAGATTCTTCTTACCAACTTGGTTTCAAGCTTAGCTGGTGAAGTGTGTTTAGGTTGAGTCCAGAAAGAGAAAAAATACTATATCATCCATTAACTGATAGTATGCACCACTTCCTTCTGTTCCTGAAATCATCCTGATAATTGTCTTTGTCTGACCCACAAAACACTTTTATAATAAGGTCTAGGAAACCCAAGGATCAAGAAATAAGTCATTAAGGCTCAGTACATGGCTCAGTGGATTGAGAGCCAAGCCTAGAGATGGGAGGGCCCAGGTTCAAATCTGGCCTCAGACACTTTTTAGCTCTGTGACCCAGGGCAAGTCATTTAACACCTATTGCCTAGCCCTTGCCATTCTTCTGTCTTAGAACCAAAACTTTTAAGACAGAAAAGAAAGGGAAAGAAACAAAGAAACAAAGAAACAAAGAAACAAAGAAACAAACAAAGAAACAAAGAAAGAAACAAAGAAAGAGAGAGAGAGAGAGAGAGAGTGTGTGTGTGTGTGAGAGAGAGAGAAAGGAAAGGAAAGGAAAGGAAAGGAAAGGAAAGGAAAGGAAAGGAAAGGAAAGGAAAGGAACTGTCTCTTATAC
>NW_025368670.1:0-6869 GCF_016433145.1 Gracilinanus agilis | reverse complement strand
CCTTACCTTCTGTCTTAGAATCAGCACTGCGTATTGGTTCCAAGGCAGAGGAGTGCTAAGGACTAGGCAGTGGGAGTTAAATGACTTGCCCAGGGTCACCCAGCTAGGATATGTCTGAGGTCAGGACCTCCTTTCTCTAGACCTGGAAGTTTGAACCCAGGACTTCGTCCTTTCCAGATCTAGCTCTCTGCCCACCGAGCCACCTCGCTGCCCCTTCTTTGCCAGTTCTTCATCCCTGTCAAACCCATTCTCTATTTTGTTGTTTTGTCTTTTTTTTTAAAGCTGCGTCCAACTCCTTGTGACCCCGTTTGGGGCTTTCTTAGCCAAGATATTGAAGTAGTTTGTGATTTCCTTCTCCTGCTCATTTTACAGATGAGGAAACATAGCTAGTAAATGTTTATACACAGCTAGTAAATGTCTGAGGCTGGATTTGAACTCCCCAAGCTCCGTGTTTCTGGCTCCAGGCTCAGGGCTCTGTCCATTGTGCCTGGCCAGTCTAGCTAGTTGGTAATCATAGCAGTAAATGAGAATGGAAAGGAGGAGGGTGACAGGGAACGGGTGGCTTTAAGGGCCAAATGAGGGATTTCCCAGTTGATTGTGGAGCTCTTCAGGAGCATTTATTGATGGGGGGAGGATTAGCAGGCCAGAACGTGGGTCCCCTTGGCAGCCCGGGGGAGGTCCTTGGCTGCCCTCATCCTAGGATGGGGCGTTCCGTGGCGTCCGTCCCTGCCCCATGCCTCAGGCTCCCCTGCTAGAATGGCCCTCCCTGGGCTGCTTCCAGCCCTGCCTGGTTCTGTCCTTCCTGGGTCTGCCTAGACGTCGTCCGTCTGTCTTCTTCTGTCCCGGGGGAGGACGTGGCCAGCTCCAGCTCCAGCTCCGGCTCTCTTCTCGCCGGATCTCAGGGAACGGAGCCGAATCCTCCGGACTCCGCTTAGCGGTCTTTGGGCAAAGCCCCGCAGAACCCTCCCGCGGGATTCCTCGACGGCCCCCTGCGGATGCGTGTGGCGAGCCGAGGAAGCCGCCGGCCTCTTCCTGCCCCAGTAAAAGCCCACAAGCTCAGCACGAGAGGATCCTTGAACCTGCCCCAGTTTTCCTGGGGGTGAAAATGGGGGCCCAGAGAGGGTCTCTGGCTTTTCCAAGCTCACAAAGCAAGTGAGGAGTGCGATCGCCCGGCCTGAGACCGAGGCTTCGGAGCTCTGCCTCGGGGGGCCCTCCTGGATCGGCTTCTGGAAGGAGAACAGCCAACATGAAGGAGGGATTCAGGAACTGAAACTCTGCTAGCCAAAGGGAAATGGGCAGAAGAGATTTTTCTTCCTCTTTAGGATTGCTTCTTGAAGTTTTCCGTGAAGCATCAGCAACTCCTTACAAAGAATATTTAACGGGCGAGATATTTTAAAACCTTTTTATTTGCTTTATTTTTATTTATTTTTAAATTATTATTTAAACATTTTTATCTATTTTTATTTTATTTCCTTTATCTCTGCTGTACTATGAAGTTGGCCTCATTTTATTTTAACCCTTACCTTCTCTCTTAGCATCACTTAGATACTTCTACAATCCCACAGCTAGGAAGTGTCTGAATCCTGATTTAGGTCCTCTGGACGACGGGGCTGGTACTCTGCACTAAGAGGCCCAGCTGCCCAAAATATTCCCTTAAACATCTTTTTTTTGAACTCTTACCTGTCTTAGAATCAAAACTGAGTATTGGTCCCAAGACACAAGAGTGGTAAGCGCTAGGCGGTTGGGATTAAGTGACTTACCCAGGGTCACACAATTAAGAAATGTCTGAGGCCAGATTTGAACTCAGGTCTTCTAGGGCTGGTACTCTATGCACTGAGTCACCCAACTGTCCAAAATATTCACTTCAATTTTTTTAAAAACCTTTATCTGTCTTAGAATCAATACTGAGTGTGGGTTCCCAGGCCGGAGAGTGGTAAGGGCTGCAAATGGGATTGAGTGACTTGCCCAGGGTCACCCAGCTAGGAACTGAGGCTGGATTTGAATTTAAGACCTTCTGCCTCCAGGCCAGGCTCTCGGGTCCCCTTCTTACAGTTCAGGTCCAAAAGGGCCAAGCCTGGAAAGCCAGAGACCCCCCGTGTCTCCGGTCCTGCTTGAGAGGCAGCAGCGCTCAGAGGGGTCTCTCCAGAGGTTGCCTCTCTCCAGGCAGAGACTGTGCAAGGCCAGGAGACGCTCCTCCCTTCCCCGAAGGGTGTCTCCAGTGGGACACTTCCAAGATTCCTTCCCAGATGGGCTGGCATCCCGGCAGCAGGGACAGCCAGGGCTCCGGCCTGGACAGGGGGAGAGAGTGTGCCCTGGACAGGAAGTATTCCTGGAGGGAGGCCTCCGGAGAGGAAGGCCACAGATCCCAGGGCTGGGCCTCTTTCCTTGTCCTTATTCTCTCCCTTTAATAGTGATCCTATTAGGGGAGATCTCAAGAAGGAAAAACAGTCAAAAAAAGGAACAGCCTGCCTCGAGATGTGGTAACCATAATCACCGAACTCACCGCATGCTTTGTGGCTGAGGACTTTACATTCATTCCATTTTATCAGCATAACAAATCTGCAGGGTTGGTGCTGCTGTTATTCCCGTTTTGCAGATGAGAAAACTGAGGCCAAGAAAGATAAATAACTTGCCTTTCTCTCTTAGCTCCCTTACTCTGATTTTTCTTTCTTTTTTTTTTCTTTTTTCTTTTTTTTTACATTTTTAAACCCTTAACTTCTGTGTATTGGCTCCTAGGTGGAAGATTGGTAAGGGTAGGCAATGGGGGTCAAGTGACTTGCCCAGGGCCACACAGCTGGGAAGTATCTGAGGCTGGATTTGAACCCAGGACCTCCCGTCTCTAGGCCTGACTCTCCATCCACTGAGCTTCCCAGCTGCCCCTGTATTTATTTTTTAAATCACGAGGAACTCTGGGAGTAAAGCAGATCTGGCCTCAGACGCCTAGGAACTGGGTGACCTTGGACCAGTCACTCTACCCAGTTTCCTCATCTGTAAAATGAACCGGAGAGGGAAAGGGCAAACCACTCCAGTATTTTTGCCAAGAAAACTCCAAATGGGGCCCCAAAGAGTCAGACACCACCGAACAAAAGACCGAAAAGGACTCCACGGCCCCGAAGCTGGAGAGGACCTCAGACGGCCGGCACATCTACCCCTCATGTATAGGCGTTTGGCTATTTTTTCCTTCGTTGCCCGATAACAGTCCGCAGGGCGGACTTTAGACTCAGGTTCTCCGACCCCAGACCCAGCGCTCGTCCTCCGCCTCTGATCATCGCCATCGTGACAGCCGTCACGCGCCACGTTCCGGATCCAGCGCCCTGGAAGGTGGAGGCTCCACGTATTGTCACTTCCGCTCTACAGCTGAGCCCGAGGAGGCCCGGCAAGGACCCCGCCTTTGGACAGGACTTCGGGGGTCGTCAAGGCAAACCGCCTTATTATTATTTTTTTAACCCTTCACTTCTGTGCATTGGCTCGTAGGTGGCAGAGTGGCAAGGGTGGGCCATGGGGGTCCAGTGACTTGTCCAGGGTCACACCAAACCTCCTTATTTTGCAGAGGAAGAGCCTGGGATCCAGAGGGAGGAAATCGTTCCCCCCGAGGTTCCACCAGGAGTCCAGGGCTCGGTCATCGTTTGAACCCAGGGCCTGTGCCTTCGGGTTCTTGCCTCTTTCCGCTGCCTACCTGTCTGGGATGGAGAGAGTGGACGAGGCCAGAGCTGGGCCTCCTGAGTCTTGGCTCCCGGCTGCTCCTTGGGGCAGAACCGGCGCCATTTTACCAGGCTCGGCGGCGGAGGGAAGCCCCTCGAGCGGTCCTTTGTGCTCCAAGAGGACAAACCAGCCTTTGGCTGCGGGCCGGCATCGGGGCTTCTACCAGGGACAGCCAGGCCCCGTGAGAAATGGACATTCTTCTCCCTGATCCGCCGCTCACTCCCCGGCCCCCTCTCAGAACACAGGGGCCCTGTCTGGCCTCGGCACTGGGGGCGTCCCCTGACCTCCCCCCGCCCCGTCCCTCCTGGCCTTCTGCAAGGGCCCCTTTGGCTCATTCATCCCGTCGGGGCTGGGGCCTTGGGAGAAGGAGGCCCAAGGAAGGGCCCTGGCCAGAGCCCTGGGGGAGAGGAGCCGGGCCTGAGGGAGGGGGCCAGGCCTGAGGGAGGAGGCCAGGCCTGCTGGCCTGCGTGTGTGAGTGCAGGAGGGGCAGCCGATGGCCCAACAGCCCTCGGTCTCCTTTCCTTCCTTTCTAAGGCTCTCTGCTTCTCCCTCCCAAGTTTTACTGGAGGATTTTCCTGACGGCCTCAGGAGCTAAAGGGAAATGGTTGTCCTCTGGAGGAAGGGCCTGAGGCTCGGGAGGTAAAAATAACTTCCCCAGCCGTCAGCTGGCTCAGAGAGAGCCTGGATGGTGGCCGGCGCCGTCCCTGGAACAGGGACATTCCCAGGGAAGAAGCTCTTTCTGCACCTTCTTGGTCTTAAGGTTCTCCTAGTTAAAGTGACTCGCCCAGGGGCACACAACCAACATGGGTCAGAACCAAGTTCCTTCTGGTGTTGAAGACACCTCCAGATCCAATCCTCCTCCCACACATATTGGTGGCTGTAGATTTAAAAATTAATATTCAACACATTCATTAATCAACAACATCAATATTAATAATAACCAAATACAAATAAATAATTAAATCAAATGAGTCAATATCTTCAAAGTATAATAATAAAAATAACTTAAACTTATCCATTTTTACTAATTATTAATTAATTTATTAATCACCAATGAATAATATTAATAATTAAATAAAATTGATTAATATCTCCAAAGTATAATAATAAAATTACTTATCAATTTTTACTAATTATTAATTAATTTATTGATCACCAATGAATAATATTAATTAATTAAACAAAATTAATTAATGTCTCCAAAGTATAATACTTATAAAAATTATGTATTAATATTTAAGGAGAGAGCTAGAGAAAACCAGGGAGGGCTTCCCCAAGCTCCTCCTGTGGAAAACGAGGAGGGGAGAGGCATTAGCCCAAACTGAAATACAATAAACGTAAAGGACGCAGTTAACAGGGAAAAAAGGCGCCTTGGGAGGCGGGGAGCATTTGGGAGGTGAAGTCCAAAGGATATAAAACTTCCACGCATGCGCTGCCGATCCTGGGATTTAATGGAGAAATGCTGCTCTGATACAACAACCACCCCAACAGAACCTTCCCTTTAAAAACAAACGAGTCGTTTATAGGATCAGAAGGTGGGGGAGTCCTCGGAGACCGCCTGGTCCAAGTTTCCCATTTTACAGATGAGAAAGCTGAGGCCGCGATGACCGCGATGACCGCGATGACCGCGTGTCTTGGCCAGGGTTACGCGGCTATAACACGGGATTTCCTTGGCTCGTGGGATAAGGGCTTGCTCGGACACCGGGCGAGTCTCACGCCTCACCTTCCTCCCAGCCTCTGCGGGGAGGCCTCTGGGATGGATGAGGTTCGAGGGCCTTCTTAGCCGCCTTCACACAGAAGGTCTCCTCACTCTTCTTTCTTCCTGGGAAGGAGAGGCGGCACGTCTTTGTTTCTTCCGGACCTTATGGCAGCCCCTGATATCTGTGGCTCAAAGTCCGGCCGGGCTTCGGGTCCTGAACTCCACGTCAGAGTTGGCTTCGGTCCGGATGGGAAGCCGGAGCCCTGGATCTTGGGCTAGATGGGAAGGCGTGTCGGGGTGTGGATTTGGACACTGGGATGCCCTTGTTGAATGAATGAATGAATGAATGAATGAATGAGTGAATGAGTGAATGATAAAAGAGATGGGGTATGCAGAGGGGATGGAACACTGGACTTGGAGTCAGGAAGTCCTGGGTTCAAGCTAAGCTAGCTTTGTGATCTTGGGCGAGTGACTTAGCAGCTCCAGACCTGTTTCCTTATCTATAAACTGGGATTAACTAATAGCATCTAATTCACAGGCTTTTTGAGAGGCTTGGAATTGGGAGGTCCTGGGTTCAAATGTGGCCTTAGACATTTCCTAGCTGTGTGACCCTGGGAAAGACAGTTAACCCCCATTACTTAACTCTTAACTGCTCTTCTGTCTTAAAACCAATATATTGTATTGCTTCTAAGACAGAAGGTAAGGGTTAAAAAAAAAAATAAAAAAGATTCAGGAGAGGGACAAGTGAAATAAGATCCAAAGGTAAAATTTCTGAGCCTCAGTTTCCTTACCTGAAAATTGAGATGAACTAAGAGCACCTAATTCATAGGTTTTTTTTTTTTAAACCCTTAACTTCTGTGTATTGGCTCCTTGGTGGAAGAGTGGTAAGGGTGGACCATGGAGGTCAAGTGACTTGCCCAGGGTCACACAGCTGGGAAGTGTCTGAGGCCAGTCTTGAACCCAGGACCTCCCGTCTCTAGGCCTGACTCTCCATCCACTGAGCTACCCAGCTGCTCCCAATTCATAGGATTTTTGAAGGGGACAGATGAAATAATTCATGTAAAGTGCTTTCTAAGGCTTAAAGAATTCTGTCAGCGTGAGATGCGATCATTACTGTTACCTTGTTTTCATCTTAATTTATTGTGATGCTTTTTGTTGTTGGTTCCCCAGGAAAAGAATGGAGCTGCAATGGGAGCCATCCAGGGCTGGGCTTCCCTTCTGCCTGGTGATAGCACCATTTCCCTATTCCTTTTCAGCAGTCAGATGAAGAAAGTGAGCCTGATCATTTTGAGCAGCCCTGCAAGGGAGCTAAAACAAAAACACTCCTTTTAAAGACAAAATACCCCAGGCTGTTGCTATGTAATCTCATTTAAATAATAGGAATTTTTTTTTTGTTTCCAAGTAGCCCAATGTGCTCACAATGGTCTATTCAAACCTGGTTGGGGGGTGCAGAGAGGGGGGAGAGAGG
>NW_025368669.1:0-3669 GCF_016433145.1 Gracilinanus agilis | reverse complement strand
TTTGGAACCAATACACAATATTGATTCTAAGATGGAAGGTAAGGGTTTAAAAAATGTAGATAATATGTATTTTTTAGACTACAGAATAATGTTACATGGACATCCAAGTGTTAGCTAAATAGAACATAATCGAATATAGACACTGAAAACTGACAATATACTCAACCTAGAAATGAATATTATAAAGAGCAAAGATTGGGTTGTTTGAGGAAAGTTGCCAGATTTCTCCTTCAGACAAAAACTCATCTTTTAAATATCATTAATCAGATAGTACTACATTGTCTCTAAATCAAAAACTACCATATATTCCTCAAAAGTTAAAACTGTGAGTCTACAAAAAAAGCAAATGTAGAATTAAATGAGAGGAACATGATAGTAAAAATATTTTAACTTATCACAGTTGTTTGAATTTTTGAATTATAAATAAGAAATGATATAAAATATATCAAAGAGGTACACAACTAAAGAAGTTATATAGTGCCAGGGTCACAGAGCAAAGGATAATCAATTATTTGCAATATATGTTACATTTATAGCCACAGTTTTTTTCTAAAAGAAGGCCTCTAATAAACTGGTTAAGTTTCCCATTTTCTTTCTTAGTTTTTAAACGTAAAAAATTTTTTTCTTTATGTAAAAACAATTTTTGACATTTGTTTTCTGCCATTTTGAAATTCAGGTTCTTTCCCTCCCTCTCCAACGTAATATAATATAATATAGGTTATAACAGTGCTCTCATGCAATACATATTTCCATTTTCTACATGCCATGACAGAAGACACATAATTCTCACGCAATAAAAAACTCATAAAGTAAAAAAAAAAGTGAAAGATGGCATGTTTTGATCTGCAATCAGATTCCAAAAGTTCCTCTTTGGCTGTTAATAGTATTTTTTATCATGAATTCCTTAAGGTTATCTTATAATCTTTTTTGCTGATAATATTTTAGTCTTTTCATAGTTGATTATTGTAAAATATTTTATTACTGAATACGCTGTCCTCCTAGTTCTGTTCACTTTGCTTTGCATCAGGTCATATAGGTCTTCCCAGGTTTTTTCTGAACTTATTCTGTTTATTGATTCGTATGAAGCAGTAGTATATACACAACTTGTTCAAATGTTGTCCAATTGATGGACAAATTCAGTTTCCAATTCTTTGCCACTACACAAAGATATGCTAAAATACTTTTAGACCGGTAGATTCTTTTCCTTTTCTCTGATCTCTTTAAGATACAGACCAAATAGTGGTTTTTGTTGGGTTAAAGTGTATACATAATTTTATGACCCTTTGAGTATGGTTCCATATAGCTTTCTTGAATATATCAGTTTTCAACTCCTTCAACATTGTATTAGTGTCCCAATTTTCTCACATACCTTTTATTAGTTTTATCATTTCCCTTTTTGGATATAATAACCAATCTGATATGGTGTAAGTTGATGAAATTTGCATTGATCTGGATTTGAAATATTTTTTCATATAAATATGGATTGTCTTAATTTCCTTATCTTAGAACTGGCTGTTTATATCCTTTGATCATTTATCAATTGGGGAATTTTTGCATTCTTATAAATTTGACTCAGTTCTCTATATATTTGAGAAATGTGGTCATTGTCTGAGACATTTACTATATATATATATTTTTTTTTTGCCAATTTGTTGTTTCCCTCATAATCTTGGTTGCTTTGGTTTTGTTAGTACAAAACCCTTTTAATTTAATGTAATTAACATAATCCATTACATTCTTCAATATGTTATCTATATCTTATTTGGTCACAAATTCTGCCTTTATCCATTTGTCTGACAAATTTTTCTGTGTTCACCTAATTTGTTTATAGTAAGTTCTCTTTATTTCTAGACCAAATATTCATTTAAATTTATCTTGGTGCATGATATGAGATCTTGATCTATGCCTAGTTTCTGCTATATTGTTATTCAAATTTCTAACAGTATTTTTTTGATCAAATTGTGATTTCTTTCCCCAATATCTTGGATCTTTGGGTTTATCAAAAAACAAGTTAGTATAGCCATTCACTACAATGTACTGATATGCTAACCTATTCCATTGATCTACTACTCTATTTCTTAGCCAGTAACAGATGTTTTATGATTATCACATTATAAGTATAATTTGAGATATGGTAGAGCTAGGCAGCTTTCTTTCATATTTTTCCCATTAATTACCTTGATATTGGTTGAATTTCTTATAGAGGACTTCAAGGTGCATATAGATAAGAGTTCTATAACAGGAGAGGACAGGGATAGGTGATTACAAAGGCATTGAAGAATTAGAACATGAAAGTCATAAGATTTCAAGTAGTAATATCTTACTTCCTTATGCTTTCTAATATGTACCTGAAATTCTACCTTTAGTTAACAATTAAATTATTTCTATCTTAGAAGAAGAGAATGTAGGGGAAAATATGAAGTGAAGTATAATGAGGATCTGATTATCAGCTCTTTCTCTTTCAATTGGTAACAGCTGTTTTGAGACACTGCATGTGTATGGACGTGTATAATAGTGGTTGATGGTGTGGAATAAATCAATACAAACCTGCTGCTTTATAGACATAAGCCTGTTACTTAATGTTCTCAGCTATTATATATATGGAATTTTATAATACAAATAGAAAAAATATTTTCCTTGAATTCACAAGTCTTACACTTTTTACCAAACTTAAGAAAATAAATGATGCCTTTTTTCCCTTTCCTATTCTCCCACATCACAAAGGCATAGCATGACACAGATTTCTGAATTTTTACCACTAAAAATGTTCTTCTATATTTCCCATTTGAAATGAATTTCCCCCCATTTGGGAATTCTGATGAGATTTCTCTTTCTTTTTTTCACATGGAATTATGTTCACCCCCAAGTAAGCATTAGACATAAGTTTGCCACAAAACACAACATGAATTATGTAAAGTCTATTTTGTGTAACATTTAGCATATATTCTCTCTGTCTTCTGGCTAGGATGATCCTGAAAGCAAATTCAGCAAGTACCTGAATCTACATTGAAAGAGAAATTGAATCTCTCCACTATTTGCAGTATTTTCAGAATGAAAATTCCTAATTCTTAGTTATTGTGAATGACAACAACAGCCATCAGAGCTAACAGGCAGGACCCACAGAATTTTTCTAGCACTCCTGTATTTCTACCAAGATAGCTATTAATTTCTCTGGTGCCTATTCCCCTATCACAGCATTGTTCACAGTTTATGTTTCAAATTCTGTTACTTAATATCTCAAAGGTTGAAGGGAATAATTTGTGCCCAGTGAATTTCCTCAAAGAGGGAGAAATAGCAAAATAAATTGACAAAGCCAATGTGGCTCATAGCCAGAACCAAGAACACTTGTGTATAACCAAAAATAGCATTGAATTTCAGGAATTGTTTACTTCCTTCTGTAAGTGTAAAATTAGAAGTTTGACAAAATAGGAGAATAGCTTTTAACAATTTTTGTTTTAATGAGAATATAGTAAAAGAAGGGAAATATAGGAAAGAGAGAAAGAAATTGCCCAACTAGCTACCCTATAACTATCTATAACTCCCTATATCTGCCTATAACTGCCATTAAAGTCTAGCTGAACACCCTTCAGCTCAGCAACTCACAAGGCAGAATAAGTATAAATTTTTATTGTCAAATAAATATTTATTATTAAATATAAACATATATAT
>NW_025368668.1:0-1004 GCF_016433145.1 Gracilinanus agilis | reverse complement strand
TTTCTTTTTCTTTTTCTTTTTCTTTTTCTTCTCAATACAGGTTTCCTTATGGAGGACTAGAATTTTTCTAGTCCACTAATATCAGAGACTACAGTAGGGATGCTAATGCCAGTGAAGTGAGCTAAGCAGAAAGAATACCAGAGGAAACACGTGGTGAAGCTTCAAGCTTGAGAAATAAAAAATACTTCACTTTCTACAATTACTTTGTCTCTGGTGGAGAGTGTACTGACACACAGGAGAGAGCTTTTCACTACTTCCCTTATATTTTGAACTTTCTTCAGGGCTGGCCTATGGACAAGAGAGCTTTGGGTCATGATTTCATTTGTCTGGCTGCCTTTTATTCTCTGCTGTTAGAGCCTCACCATGAAGTAAGCTGCTCAGGCACCATCATAAAGGTAAGGATGAGGACAGCAATTCCCACCCAACCACAGTGACAAATGGAGCCCTGGGGAAGGTAGGAGCCAAAGGTGTCAGGCCACAGGCAACTCTTCAAAGCTCTCCTGCATTCCACTTGCTCTAGCTTTACTATCCTGTTGTCCAAGAGGTCCATGCTGCCTTGAGCCATTCAGGCAGATGCCCTCTCTACCTTAGCTCCCTTAGCTCTTTGGGTAAGGAGCAATGGCCTTGACTTCTGCCAAGCTGCTGGGGTCTCATAACCATCCCAATTTCCTCCATTTCTGGGATAGAGGGAAGCAAAGAAAGTCCTATTACTATTACACTCCTATTACTAGCAGCAGGAACTAGGAAGAAAGAGAGAGAGTGGAGGAGTCTGGAGGCTTGTGGGAGGAGGGCGTGAGAGAAGAGAAACAGCCAGAGATTAAATAAATCTTATGGATCATCTTCTCCAACTTTTTCAGTTTACTGATGAGGAAACTGAAGCTAATAGGGATTTAAAATATTCTCAATTTTTAAGTTAGTGAATAATGAATAGCACAGCTGGTACTGGGGTCCAGATTGTTCTCTCTCTCTCTCTCTCTCTCTCTCTCTCTCTCTCTCTCTCTCTC
>NW_025368667.1:0-2873 GCF_016433145.1 Gracilinanus agilis | reverse complement strand
TGCATATTATAATTCTCTGTTATATTTATATTTATTATATATTATATTTATTATATGCAAAATGTTATATTTATATATATTTATTTTTTATAGATTATGTTGTGTATTATATTGGTTATATGCATGCTTATGTTATATTAATTATATGTTACATGTCTATATTATACTTATTACATATTTTGTGTGTGTGTGTGTGTGTGTGTAAAACCTCTGTCCCTAGTGATTATTGCATGTACAGAGTTGGTTCCAGCTCAGTTTGAAACAGGGACTAGAATGCATGATTGTTCCCCAGAGCCTTTAGGCAAGAGCAGAGATAAAGCTTCTTAATGCAGAAAAACAAAGATTCCATTCCAGCAGCTCTTGGAGCCCAAAGCCCAGCTGAGTTCCAGAGATAATAAATACTCAGCTAAGGGGCCGTGTCAAGCGGCCAATGGGCATGCTGAGCCATTTGCAGATACGATCTTATGCGACTTAAGTAAGAAATGAAAAGGCCAAATTTTCTGAAATGTTCATTTTGTTTCTTTAGAGAATGTTTCCGGAGAAAACCCTCCAGAATTCTGGGTAAAGGCATTAATGGAAGGTGCCGCTTATTGAATATTTTTGTCATTCTTGAAGTTTGGGTTAGAAATCTACCCCAAGTGGTATGTGTTATAAATGCCTTTGCAGCCCCCCTCCAGGCGCAGGTCCTCCTCCAATCCATACTCAAAGCAGCCTGGCTGAGTGCCCAGAAGGCAGCTGACCAGCTCACGTCTCCCAATTCTCAGGGTACCTTTAGGAGAATGGAGTGGAGTTTGTATTACTGTCATTCATGAGGCAGACCTAGCAGTCTGCTTCCCATTATCAATAGTGGAATCACATTAGCTTTTAGAAAAGCGACTGACTGGAAGGCATATCAAGACCAGTTGAATGGGGCAGCTGAGAGGCTCTGTGGATAGAGATCCAAGCCTGGAGAGAGAAGGTCCTGGGTTCAAATTTGACCTCAGACACTTCCTAGCTGTGTGACCCTGGGCAAGTCTCTTAACCCCCATTGCCTTGCCCTTACCTCTCTTCTGCCTCTGAACCAATGCACAGAATTGATTCTAAGATGGAAGCAAAGGGTTTAAAAAACAAAGCAAAACAAAAAAGAACAGTTGATAATGCACCCCCTTCCCTCCCCACCAAATTAATGGTGCCATGTCTTTGTGCACACACATAAGACGCTGGATCTTCTTGCATGCAAAAGTTCCCTGAGGAAAGTGGATTCAATTTTTAATTTTTTTAAATTTAGAATATTTTCCCATGGTTACATGATTCATGATGCCCCCCCTCCCCTCCCCAAAGCCAACAAGCAGTTCCACTAGGTTATACATGTATCATTGTTCAAAACCTATTTCCATATTATTTCTATGTGCAGTAGAGTGATCATTTAACATCAAAACCCTAATCATATCTCCATCGAACTACATGATCGATCATATTTTTCCCTTTTGTGTTTCTACTCCCACAGTTCTTTCTCTGGATGTGGATAGTGTTCTTTCTCATGAGTCCCTCAGAATTGTTCTGGATCATTGCATTGTTGCTAGTAGAAAAGTCCATTATATTCAATTTGCCATAGTGTATCCGTCTCTGTGTACAATGTTCTCCTGGTTCTGCTCCTTTTGCTCTGCATCATGGATTCAAATTTAAGAGTACAGTGGTAGAAGTTGTGTGACCTTAAGCAAGTCACTTAAGCTCTATTCACCTCGATTTCCTCATCTATAAAACTGGAATAATAATGGTACTCACCTCCCAAAGCTGTTGTGGGGATCAAATGAGATCTTTTTTTTTTTTTAACTTTTACCTTCCACTTTAGAATCAATTCTGTGTATTGGTTCTAAAGCAAAAGAGTGGGAAGGGCTAGGCAAATGGTGTTGTGACTAGCCCAGTGTCATACATCTAGAAAGTATCTGAGGTCATATTTGAACCCAGGACCTCCTATCTCCAGGCCTGGATCTCTATCCACGGAGTCACCAGATGCTCCTGTGTAATTAGAAAAAATCTTGAACCCTTGGACTCCATCTCCCAGAATTCTTTCCTCATCCCCAAATTCCTTTTCCCTTTTTGTTTACGTGTCTTTACATTATTGTTTATAGAGTTCTGTAACTTCTCCCTCACTCTCTCTTCCACATTTGCAGCTTGGGTGAGGTCCCTCTTGACTCTAGCCTTTTAGTTTCCTTTTTGCTTCAAGTTAATTTGAATAAATCTTATTAAATATAATACTTGGAGTATTTTGGATATTAATTTAATTCTCACACTCCTAAATGAGATCATTTTTGTAAAGCTCTTAGCACAGTGCTAGCTGTCATTACCTAGCTATTAAGGTGTAATGAGATGTGTTCGCATCTTATATTGTACAAAATATTTCCCTCAAAGTGGGGCATTTCTCTCCTTGCACATACAAGTTCCTTAGAAGTAGGTTCAAATTTAAAATACACAGTTAATGAGACACACATGCCAAGTATATGTGTCACTTATGGGTACCTCCTGACTCCTGGCTCTAGGAAGTCCTTCCTTCATGGAGTCCTCTTGAAATTCCCCTTAGGAGTAGTTGCTCTGACAAAGTTCTAATGTCCAAGATATGTAAGGGTTCAGAAAAGTCTTCATGCAGAAGACAGTGTCTGATTTATGTTTGGAGGTCACCTTTAGTCTTAGAATTGGCCTTGGAGAAATGGCTGTTGGAGTACTTGACATTGGTTTCTTGTCTTTTGACGTTAAGAGTTTTAGTGGGTCCCAAGAGAAGTCCAGAATGGTTGGGTCTTCCTTCCTTCCTTCCTTCCTTCCTTCCTTCCTTCCTTCCTTCCTTCCTTCCTTCCTTCTTTCCTTCCTTCCTTCTTTCCTTCCTTCCTTCTTTCCTT
>NW_025368666.1:0-1495 GCF_016433145.1 Gracilinanus agilis | reverse complement strand
CAGCAACTCAATGACCCAGGACAATCCTGAGGGACTTATGAGAAAGATGCTCTCCACATCCAGAGAAAGAACCATGGGAGCAGAAACGCAGAAGAAAAACAACTGTTTGATCACATGGATTGATGGGGATGTGATTGGGGACTCAGACTCTAAGTGATCACCCTAATGCAAATATCAATAATATGGAAATAGGTCTTGGTCAATGAATGACACATGTAAAACCCAGTGGAACAACACATTGGCTACAGGAGGGGGATGGGGAGAGGGGAGTGAAAGAACATGAATCCTGTAACCATGGAAACATATTATAATTAATTAATTACATGTAATCCTCCACCCTCACCCCACCCCACCCCCTAAAAAGAGAGAGAAAGAGAATGAACACTCTAGAAGCCCACTGGGTACTCAGACCAGTGAAGATCTAAGAGCAACAATACCTGCCACACTCTCTTCTCGAGGAGCAGGAAGCCAAGGCTCTTCTGACAAAAAGGATCCAGGATGTTTTGTGCTCTCACTGGAGTGCTTTCTGGGGGCCAGAAGGTTGAATTTCTCTGAGCAGAAATGCCCTGGAAAATGAAAGAATGCAATTTTCTGACTTGGGATGATCCAAGGGGATCTATGAACTTTATAGTTCTGAGTATAGACACTAGAAAAGGTAGAAATCAGTGGCAAGAGTTTTAGTAAAGCAAGTTCTAGACGAAACAGAGACTGACTACCCCCTCCATGAGAGGGAACAAAGCCAGGTTTTGACAAAAAGTCTAAAATAAGAACATACAAATAAAATTTAATTTAATTTAAAAATGAGCCTAGATATATAAGTAAATATAAGACAACACTAAAAACTATGAAGAAACAGCATGGGTTATGACATGATGATAGATATCATGTCCCAGAAGAACAGAATAAATCTGTACCAAGAAGATACATAGGGAAAAATTCACAAGGGCAGAATGACAATAATACTTAAAAAAATTAAATCTTCATTTTTAAAGTAAATAAGAACTCTTAAGAAGAAACAAATGAGTGGAAAATAATTTTGAATCAGATAATGAAAAACTTTACTCAAGTAGCAGATACCCTGAAATTTAAAACTACAGAAAAAGAACTTAACAATTCCAAAAGACGGGAAGACATTATATTAAAATTAAAAGATTTAAAAAGTAGAAGAAAATGCAAAGTATTTATTATAAGTCACAACTGCAGTGGAAAAGTGGCCAAAGAGTGAGAATTTAAGAATAATCAAACACCCTGATTACCATAATCTTACATTCCCCCTAATAAAAGTTCCTGAATACCAGAAATAACAAATGGAAAATGCTCATCTATATTTGCATCAGAAGGTGAAGTGAAAATACAAAAATCCATAGGTCATCTCCTGAATTAAAATTCCTAAAATTGGGGGCAGCTGGATGGCTCAGTGGATTGAGAGCCAGGCCTAGAGATAGGAGGTCCTAGGTTCAAATCTGGCCTCAGATACTTCCTAGCTATATGACCC
>NW_025368665.1:0-7328 GCF_016433145.1 Gracilinanus agilis | reverse complement strand
ATATATATATATATATATATATATATGTATATATACATATATATATACACATATGTGTATAGATAGATAGATAGATAGATAGATAGATAGATAGATAGATAGATACACAAACACATAACTCATAGGTTTTTGTCAGGATCGAATGTATCTTTCAATATGCAAATATTTATTAAATGAAAACTACATGCCAGGTACTGTGCTAAGTGCTAGAGCTATGAAGGTCAAACAGTTCCTACCATAAAGGTACTTAATAAAGTGACATGTATAAGGAATATGGAAGACATATATCCCTATCCCCTTCTGGTCATTTCATATCATTTATGGACCTTCCAGTTATATCTTCCTTCAAACTTATTCACATGGAGATGTGGCTCTTCTCCTTGCCAAGGAAATCTCTACTTCTTGGACCCTTAATTTCATCCCCTCTAAGTGACCTATCATCTAATGACACTGGCCTTCTCAATCCTTTCCAATTCTAATTCAGCTTCTAACTCTGGAACTCTGGACTCTTCTCCCACCCCAGCTGTCCCCACTCCATGCCTGGAATGCTCTACAGGCTCAATTCTTCGTCCTGGTTTCCTTCATGATTTCATTGGAAACCCACCTTCTGCAGGAATGATTTTCTAATTCTTCCTCTCCTCCCACCCCTCTCCAACTGTTAGTACCTTCACTTTGAGATTATATTCCATTTACACAGAATAATTTTTAAAGGTAAGGTTATTTGCCCAAGGTCTTCTCCAGTAGAATATACTCTTTTGGCCGTGATCTTTATATTCTCAGTTCTTAATGCAGTGCCTGGCCCAAGAAATAATTATTGACCTGTCCAACTGACACATGAAACCTAAATAAAATAAAGCCTCATAAGGTTCATGAAGAGCACCTGGGGGGAACAGGAAAGGCTACACATGGGATGATAGGTTTTTAGGGGTTAGGGATATAAAGGAAGAACCTTACAAATATAAAGGCAGCTCATACAAAGATGTGGAGGTGGGAGATAAAAAGTCTCATAATAAAGTCTAGTGGAATACAACTGCAGAGTTAAGGGAAGTCATTATCAAACCATAATAATAATAAAAATGATCTTTTTGAATAGGGAGGAGGCTATAGAACAGCGCTTAAAATGTAATTGCCATATGATATGCATTTTAAAGGGAAAATTAATTAATTTAATAGTCACTTTGGGGATCAAACAAATCTGGATACACAAGGGATTTGTTGGACATCACAGAAGTAACTCAGTCCAAATGAATCCATTATGACTCTCTCTGCAATCTTTATATCCCACCTCATCTTTCATCCCTTCTGTTTCTTTCTAATGTCTTCATATTTTGCATCCATAGCTGATAGATTCAAGAGCTAATTGTCTGAGACTGATAAAATGGAGGTGCCCAAGGGTATACAAGAAGACTTACATTTCTGACTCGAATGTCAATTGGCTCAGTTGACACCTGATGAGATAAGAACTTTCTTTGGAGACCGTCTCTGGTGAACTGGCTCCCTGCCCCATCTAGGTCTTGAGCCTCTTAGATCATTCATCCTGGCACCATTCTTCCACCTGATTTGGGTGAGCAAATCTTCTGGACTTCAGAGATCAAAAAACTTAGACAAGTGCTCTCCCATTTTTAAAGAAGAAAGATGGCTTTCTTGATCCAAAAAACTAACACTCAATTGAATATCTAAGCTATGAATGTCTGTGAATCTAAATGGGATATAACTATTTTCTCCCAGAAAAGTGGTTGTTAAAAATAAATAATAATGACTAACATTTATGTAGCACTTTAAAGTTGACAAAGTACATCACATAGGTTATCTCATTCAATCCTCACAATAACCTTATACCACAGAGGCTATTTTGATGCCCATTTTATGTATAAGAAAATTGAGTTTAAGTGACTGGAGTCCAATTTAGATTAGGTCTTCATGACTCTAGTTTCATGGTTCTAATATTGGTGACATTTAACTACCTTTAATTATTTATATTATGGACATCTAAGTGGTACAGTAGATAGAGGGCCAGGTCTGGTGTTAGGAGCTCATGCTCCTGAATTCAAATACAACCTCAGATATATATTATCTGTTTGATCCTGTATGAGATCTCATCCTGTTTGCCTCAGTTTCCTCTGTAAAGTGAACTGGAGAAGGAAATGGCAAACCATTCCAATATCTTTACCAAGAAAACTCCAAATTGAATCACAGAGTCAAACATGACTAAATGACTAAAAAACAACTACTGAAACTGGATAGTAAGGGGGCAATTAGATGGTTTGATGAACTTAGAACCAGGCCTAAAAATGGGAGGTCATGGGTTCAAATCTGGCCTTATATACTTCCTAGATGTATTACCCTAGCTAAGTCACTTAATCTTCATTAGCCTAGCCCGTAATCACCCTTTTTTTCCTTGGAACCAATGCACACTATTAATTCTAACATGAAAGTTAAGAGTTTGGAAAAAAAGAAACTAGATAGCAAGCACCAAACTAATGATGCTGTATATGTAACCACTTTATATAAATCTCTGGCATAATCTACTGGTTGCTCCAAATACATTTATAATTCATCAGTTATTTTTTTAAATTTCTTAAGTCTTCCACTAAATGGCTTTCTTTGTCCTCATATGCCACTTCCTATTGGAAGCACTTCCTAACCCACCCAAGCCAGTAAATTATCGTGCATTTAATAGGAGACATCATGCATCCCTCCAAGAAGGGGTGAGCTCCTTGAAATCAAGGATTATAGCTTTTTGGTTGGCTGAGATATTGTCTTCATTTGCCCAATATTTAGCACAATCCTTGACATATTATCACAGATTTGTATAATATGAGCCTTTGAAGAGACTATTTAGTTGAACACAGGTATGAAAGAATTCCCTACTCTAATATATCCGACAAGTAGTTGCCTAGTATCTGTTTGAAGATCTCCTAGAAACGAGAACCCACCAGGAAGAAGCCCAAGATGGCATTAGCTCTTTTACAATTAACAATTTTAAAATTTAAAAACAATTTTAACACTCATTTTTAAAAAGAGTGTTCCAAATTCCCTGTCTCCTTCCTTTCTTCCTTCCCTTCATCCCTTCCAGCACTCACTGTGACAGCAAGATATTTGCTATAGATTCATAGTTCAAAAATGGAAGAAGATGGAAGGAGGAAAAAGATGTAAAATCTAAGATATTTTGGCCTACATTCAGACTGACAGTTCTTTCTCTGAGGGCAGATGACATTTTTCATCCTGAGTCTCTGAGATTATCCCTGATCAATGTATTGTTAAGAAAAATTAAGTCATTCACAGTTGTTCATCAAAAAAAAATGCTGTTACGTGTACAATGTTCTAATTTTGATCATTTCATTTTGCATTGCTTTATGTAAATCTTTGCAGATTTTTTTCTGAAATTACCTTCATCAGAATTTCTTATAGCACAACAGTATTCCATTACAATCATATATGACAACTTCTTCAATCATCCCCCAATTATGGACAATCCTTTGATTTCCAATTACTTATTTCCACAAAAGATTTTTTATGAAAAGTACTTTTTGAACAAATAACTCCTTCCCTTTCTTTTTTTTGTATCTCTTTAGGATAGAGAGGTAGTGGCGGTATTTATGAATCAAAGCATTTGCAGAGTTTTAGAGCCCATTGGGAATAGGTCCAAATTGCTCTCCAGAGTTGTTGGATCAGATCCACCAACAGTCTGTTAGTGTACCAATTTTCCCACATCCCCTCAAATATTTATCATTTTTCTTTTCTGTTATATTAGCCAGTATTGGCCAATAGATGTGAGATGGTACCTCGGAGGTGTTCTAATTTCCATTTTTCTAATCAAGAATGATTTAAATTTGTTTTCATATAACTATAGAAATTTTAATTTCTTCATTGGAAAACTGTCTGTTTGTATCCTTTGACCATTTATTAATTGAAGAATGACTTAGATTATTTAAATTACTTTGATAGCTCTCTATATTTAAGAAATTAGACCTTTATAAGAGATACTTCTTGTATCCTCCACCCTAGCATTTCATTTTTTTAATATTTTTGAATTGGTTTTGTTTATATAAACACTTTTTAGTTTAATGAAATCAAAATCATCCACTTTACCTCTTATAGTGCTCTCTATCTCTCGTTTAGTCATGAATTCTTCCCTTATCCATAGATCTGATAGATAAACTTCCCCATGCTCCCCTAATTTGCTTATGGTATCACTCTTTATGTCTAAACCATATATCCATGTTGACCTTTATCTTGGTATATGTTGCGAGATATTGGTCTATCCACAGTTTCTGCCATACCATTTTGCAATTTTCCCAACAGTGTTTAGAAAATAGTGAATTGTTGTCTTCAAAGCTCAGGGCTTTTGATTTATCAAACACCAAATTATAATAGTCATTAATTAGTAGATATTGTGTCCCTAATCTACTCCACTAATCCATCACTCTACTTCTTGGACAATACCAGAGTGTTTTTACTTATTATTGCTTTGTTATACAATTTGAGATTTCAATTGGTAGGCCATCTTCCTTTACATTTTTTGAAATGTCTTATTCAGTGATGACTTAGAACACTTTTTCTCCCCATACAACTGTATATAGGTTTGATTTCCTCATCAGAAAACTGCCTATTCAAGTCCTTTTACCATTTATCAACTGGAAATGATTTATATTCTTATAAATTCAACTAAGTTGTCTATATATTTGAGAAATGAGTCCTTTATCAGAGAAACTGGCTGCAAAAAAGTCCCCCAGCTTTCTGCTAAACTTTCATCTTGTTTGCATTGGTTTTGTTTGCACAAAAACTTTAAAATTTTTTAAATGAGCAAAATTATCCATTTTTAGCTCTATAATGTTCTCTATCTCTAGTTTTATCATAAATTCTTCCCTTATTCATAGATATGAAAGGTAATCCATGCTCCTATAATTTGCTTATAGTGTAAACTTTTATGTCTAAATCAGTGATGGTCAAACTACTGCCTGTGGGCCAGGTTGCGGGGGGGAGGGCTGAAATGTTCTATCTGGCTGCAGGACATTATTCCTAATATGATAAATACAATGAGTAGGATACAATACAATGAAACTTCAAAAGAGTTGCCTTAGAAACAGATTGACAGATGAGCATTTCCTTTCCTTTGGCCCCCTCTTTAAGAAGTTTGCCCAGCACTGATCTAAATCATATATTCATTTGGACCTTACCTTGCTATATAGGATGAGATATTGGTCTATATCTAGTTTCCACCATATTGTTTTCCAGTTTTTCAAACAGTTGCTATTAAATAGTGAATTCTTATCCCCAAAGCTGAGATATTTGGGTTTATCAACCATTAAATTATTATGGTCATTCACAATTGTGTATTATGTACCTAACCTACTCAATTGATACACCATTCTATATCTTAGAGAGTACCAGATTATTTTGATGATTTTTATAGTATGATTTGAGACTTGGCACAACTGGGCCACTTTCAAAATTTTTTCATTAATATTCTTGAACTTTCATTCTTCCAGATGAATTTCATTATTATTTCTCTAACTCTATTAAATATTTTTGGTAGTTTAATTGGTACAGTACTGAATAAATAAATTAATTTATTTTGAATTGACATTTTGTTTAGTTGTCTAGGCCTACTGGTGAGGACTTAATAGTTTTTCCAATTGTTTAGATCTTACTTTATTTTGTATGAAGATGAAGTTTTTTTTTTTAATTGCTTTCATATAATTCCTGTGTTTGTCTTGGCAAGTAGACTCCCAGGTATTTTATATTTTATGGAGTTATTTTAAATGGAATTTCTTTTATTTATTTTTATTGAAGTTTGTTGGTAATATGTAGAAATATGGATGATTAATATGGGTTTATTTTGTTTACTGAAATTTTGCTAAAGTTATTATTTCAAGAAATGTTTTTAGTTGATTCTCTGGTATTCTCTAAGTATAAAATCATATCATCTTTAAAGAGTGATAGTTGTGTCCTCTTTGGCTTCTTTAATTCCTTTAAACTCTTTTTTTTCATACTTCAAGCCCTCTGATCCTTTAATGTTGAAATTGCTATATCCTGCGTAATCTTGACTGTGGCTTCATGATATTTGATTTTTTTCTGTCTGCTTTGTTTATAATATTTCTTGGAGTTTTATTTGGATATTTCTTTCAGGAAGTAATTAGTACATTCTTTCATTTTCATTTTACCCTCTTGTTGAAGACTTTCAGGGCACTTTGACAATTTCTTGTAATGTGATATTTAAGCTTTATTGTTACTGCTTTTGATTGTGGAATTCAAGTAGTCTAATAATCCTTAAACTATTTCTTCTGCATGAAAATTGCCTTACCTCATCCTTTGTTGGTTCTTCCATGATAGTATTCAGTTTGAAGCATTTAAGGTTGATTGGATGAGATATTCATAGATATTCAGACTTATGTGCCTCTACTACCCCATCTTGGCTCCTCTTCCAAATCCCCTTTGTATTTTCCTAATAAAGTGATAAATTTAGAGTCAGAAGGAACCACAAAAACCACTGAATTCAACCCCCACATTTTAAAAATAAGAAAATTAAGTTACAGAGAGGCTAAATGAATCAAAGTCATAGTGACAAGCATTTTAAAGCACCTATTATATGCTAGACCCTGTTCTACATGCTATGGATACAAAGAAAAGTTAAAAAAAAAACCCTCCTGATCCAAGAAACTCATAGTTTGTTAGAGGAGATAACGCAAAAACATTTATGTCAATATGTTAGTAGGAGGCAATTTCAGAAGGTGGTATTTGAGCTGAAATAACTCTAGCAAGGCAGGAGAAAGAGGTGAGAATTGTGAAGACTGGATTAACTCTCCCCTATTTATTCTTTGGTTTTTAAAACCAGGGTTGTATAAAACCCCACTTAATCTTTAAGTGGGAGTGGGGAAGTCTATGACCCATGTGTGCTAGCGGGTGCCAAATCGAAAACAACTGACTGCCCCCTGGGAAGTAAAGATGCCATTGGTCCATGTAAAAGTGGAAGGAAGACACAGGAAGCAACACAAATAATTGTATTTAAATATGGTGTTATCATCCTGTGAATGGGTTTTTGCCCTTTGAACTTCGTCTTGGAGGAGCTCAGACTTGAGATCTCAGACTACTTCCCTTTGGACTGCCACATGGGTAAGTGAAAAGGCTTACTCCCTTTCCTTGGCTTTTCTGGAGGAACTAACCTCTAGAGAGGCCCCTTGACTTGGAGGAGGCTTCTTGGCTAGAAGCCTTGTTTAACTAATCTTTGTGCCTCCCTTTGCTGGGGCCTCTGAAGCTCTGCCTAGTTTGGACCAGGCAAAAGTAATTCTCTCTCTCTCTCTCTCTCTCTCTCTCTCTCTCTCTCT
>NW_025368664.1:0-1088 GCF_016433145.1 Gracilinanus agilis | reverse complement strand
CTCTCTCTCTCTCTCTCTCTCTTTTCTCTCTATCTCTCCCTCTCCTTCTCTCTCTCTCTGTGTCCCCTCTCTGCGTCTCTGTCTGGATGTCTCTGTCTCTCTGTCTCTCCCTCTCTCTCCCTTCCTCCTCCTCCTTTTCTCTATCTCTACTCCTCCTTCTCTCTTTCTGCATATTTATATTATTTATTTAGTGTCATTTTATACACAAACACACACACAGTTATTTTGTTGTTTGAGACTGTGACTACTTTGAGAAACTTTCTGAGGCTGATGTTTTCAAAGGCTTACACTGCCGTGACCTCACAGACTGGCTGCTTGATCACTTGGGTTTGTGAAATCCAAAACAGAACGTCTTACAGCCCAGTTCAGAGATGATTTCCAACCCTGGACATTTCTACAAAGATATCTTTTCCATCTGTGGGGAAACGCATTTTCCTTCTGTCAGCGTCCTTTAGAGACAAAGGGCTTGCTTTTATATTAATTAGATATGTTCAAGTATAATAGATTAGTCTGGGGAAATGGGGTTCGGTGGTTTGCTAGTCTGTGCCGATCCAGCCCATCAGTGTGAGTGACTCCTAATGAGAGGTGGCTGGGTACAGATGTGTACATTTCAATGAACAATTACAGGGGATTGATTTTGAGCCTGGCTTGGGTTGTTTAAGAAAACAAACCCATGTAAATGAAAATGACTATAAATTGTTCTCCATTTGTTTTCAGCTCCAAATCTTAAAGGAAGGCCACGTAAAAAGAAACCGTGCCCTCAGAGAAGAGATTCGGTAAACGGCATTAAGGATTCCAGCAGTAATTCAGATGGAAAAACCATTGCCAAGGTACGGTCACTCATTTGGAGCTATTCAGTTTACTGATCTTTCTGCTTCTCGTGCTAAGAATGTATGCCTTGTTTCTTGATGTAGTTTTCCATTCAGAATCTGACTTTTGGTATCCTAAACCATTGATGTATATATATGTGTGTGTGTGTGTGTGTGTGTGTGTGTGTGTATTCAGAATCTGACTTTTGGTATCCTAAACCATTGATGTATATGTGTGTGTGTGTGTGTGTGTGTGTGTGTGTATTCAGAATCTGACTT
>NW_025368663.1:0-3012 GCF_016433145.1 Gracilinanus agilis | reverse complement strand
CTTTTTACTCTGCCGCCATCTTAACCCGGAACCCCCAACTCCAGACTTTTAACAGGGTTCTCAAGCTAGAATTACATCCATATGCCTCCCTTGAAATATCTGGTTTGAGGATTTGAAAAGTTCAGAAAAAAACATTACTTTCCTGCTTCTTCTTAAGAGGAAGGATGGCTTATACTTATCCAATGCTAGTTACACAAAAGACACTCACAAATAGTGAATAATAAATAAACCTTTTTTATCCAAGAAAAATAAGAAATAGAAATTGGAGAAATTCCATGTATTAGAACTCACCAGGAATATACAAGAGTGAATGAGCTCTTGAACTTGAAACAAGATAAGACCTTAGATTAACCGAGAAGAAAGGGAATAGTTTCACCCAGAAGAGGTCCCTTCTTAGCAGTCTCTAAAATTTAAGATAAGTCCAGGAACAGGATGGGGCCAGAAGTCAGATTATAGTTGTAAGCAAAACATTTTATAAGTTTTAGAGAGTTTTATCAATTTGAGCTACTAACAACCAGTTTAAAACCATAGAATTAGAATAAAATTCTAGAGGATGTACTATAAGAATGAGATCACATATCTATTAAGGCAGAATAAGATGAGATACACACCACTATAATGTCAACCAGCATAATTTATTATCTTTCTTTGATCCAGAAAGATCTTTCTACCTTAGGGTCATCTTTTTGAAAGAATGCAATGGTTCAGGGGGTATAGAAGATTAGACTAGTCTGGCACTTTGAAGCACACATTCCATAAATGTGGAAAGTATAGCCCATTGTAAAGGATAAGGAATATTGTGGGGAACTCACTCGAGGTAACACCAAAGTATATTCTTTGGAAAAAGTGACAAGGTGTTGAATTTGGTTAAACAAAGTCAATGAAATCAAATTGGATGGATGCTTATGAGAAATGCTTTGAGAACTTATTACCAAAGAAGAGTTTTCTGAAGCTATCTTGGTTTGAAGGTCAGAGTATATAAAAGAAAGCATTAAAACTGTGTGAAATAACACAACATTTTATCTTAGTAGAATTCAGGAAGCAGAAAGTTTTGTGTCAGCAAAATAGTCTTAGAAATAGAATTCACAATTGAGGGTGTAAGGGTAATCTGGTTAACCTAAATGCATAATTTCATTTGAGAATGGATTGTGGTCAAATTGCTGGATGATGTCAGTGAGTATGCTGCCCCAGTAAAGGGAAAACCATGCAGATATTTAAGACTCTTATGCTCTTATGAAAGTGATTTACTCTGTGTTTATTTTGATGGGCCACCATTTCCCAAGAGCCTGAGGAGTATGCAAGAATGGAATGATGGTATCCAGGTTCATAGAGCTCTAAGGCAATACTCTAAGTAATTGATAAGAGAGAGAGAAAGATAGATAGATACAGAGAGATGGAAATTTTACCCTGTCCCTTTAACAGGAATAATAATGGCAATAATGCTCAAGTACATTCTAGATTAATCACAAAGCATTTATTAAGCCTTTGCTGCATATCAGGTACTGTGCTTGGTAACAGGATATACATACAAAGAATGAAACAATTGTTACTCTCAAGGAGTCTGTGATTTTGTCAGTATGGTGCTTCCTTCACCAAGACACCTTACAAATCTCCCATGCCTTTGTAAATAGTCTTCTTGAGTTTCTGTGGCCCCCAAATTTATCTCTTGATATTCTCCTTTTTGATGGTAAGCCTCTGAGGACTTGGCTAGGTCAGTTCTCAGATGATGGCCATGGAATCAGTTGCTAAATCCACAAAGCCTTTGCAGCACCCTAGAGCTTGTGCTTACTTGGCCTTGTCCTTGAGAACCCAGGGCTACCTTTGCTCAGTGAAGAACCCGAATAGGACTTAAGTAGAGATATAAAAACAACAGCCTAAATTAACACAGCACTTTTACCTTTCCAAGTACTTTGGTCTCTGTTATTTCTTTGCCCCTGTTTTAAAACAAGAGAAGAAGGATAAGGATGGTGAACTGAGAATGATAATCTACTTTTGGTCCCAATTGAGATATTTAGGTTCTTTGTGGTTGATGCTAATATGTCTAAGAAAGGGAAATAATGGAAATCAGAATGGAGCTAGAAAGGCTTAGAGACAGAGCCTGATAATTTGAATGGGTTTTATTCATAGATTTTACTCTTCCACATCTGGTTAGATAGGTAGACTTTAAAGGCTGTGTTTAGCTTTGTTCCTAGTTCATTGTTTCATTCATGACTTATGCATGGGTTCTTTTTTTCCTCTCTGTACACACAACCCTGGTTGCGTTTTCAGTCTTGGCTGGACTCTCATCAAATCTATCACCTTGGAAATGAAATAAGTAAGCAGAGAGGTTGCCATAGCAACTCTTCATTACAGAATTCTAACTGGCATTTTTAGTTTCCAAGTGACCAGACAATTTCACCTGAGCTCTTTCAAAGAGATTAATTCATTACCCAGCCACATTTAGAATAAAACATATCTTGGTTATTAGATGAATCTATAATTAACGGCTCCAAATTGCTCATCTTTTCAGAGGAATGCTTTTCTTTAGGTAAAATGATAATAACTAGCATTTATATAGTGCTTTAAGGTTTGAAAAGAACCATTTATATTATCTTATTTGAGAAAAGAAGCTACAACTCTCATGCTAGAACAAAATCTCATTAGCTTGAAATAATTTGGGAGAAAATCATGACACATTAGTGAAAAAATTATAGAATTAAAAAAATAAAGAAATATTATCTTATTGTAGCAATACTGGCAGTTAATTAGCACTGTAACTATAGGGTCTTGATTCAAATATTTTGGTTAAAAACTTTTTGTTTGTTCTCTGTGGTAGTAACAAATGCATCCTGAAGCATATGACTATCCCTATGGGTCAACATATAATAAAAGGAGAGAACACTTGTCTTTTAGGCTAGTAGGAACCTTCCTCAATTTCTTGACACTGAATTGACATTAATAGAACACATTCCAATAAATATTTGTAAGTGCCTACTATATGTAAGGTATTGTATCCTCTGATTATCATGCTCT
>NW_025368662.1:0-4968 GCF_016433145.1 Gracilinanus agilis | reverse complement strand
GTTGAGGTCTTCTGGTCCATTTGCTTGACATTCATGTTTAATGCCTGGAAATTTCTTTTTGATTGCATCCTTGGAGCTTGCATAGATCATTTTACTTTTGAGAGGTGCTAGTTCTGGTGCCCATAGAAAAAACATCAACTCTTCTTTTCTTGATTCCTTTATTTCAAAGCTTGCATCATATAAAGCATAGCGACAATCCTTTTCAGGAAGCATTCCCACAAAATGCTTGAAAGGATCAGTAATGGTTACACCAACATCTCCCACTAAGATCTCTTTGCCTTCTTCCACAATGATGCATTTTTTGTCAGCACTGAGACAAAAGATAACTGCCTTCTTTCTTTTCTTGATTTCTTCTGGTGTGGAACATTTCTGAACCTTCATATCATAAAAAATGTGGCATACTTCATCAGCTACTTGGACTCCTGAGGCCATCTTTCCAAAGCAGACGATCTGGAGCACAGTCAGGTCCCTGGGCTGGTGGGGGCGGGAAGAGGGAGAGTGGATAGTCGAGAGTGCGGAGGAACATCGGTCTCTTCGGAGCCTTAGGAAGGGAACAACGAGAGCGGACAGGAGGAAGGCGACTCAGAAGCGACGGCACAGGAGGCTGTAGGAGAGAGCGGGCGGGCGAGTCTCAAATTATTTTTAATGGTATTGGTACTAGATAATTGTTCTCGTTTCATTCTTCATCAGTTTAGAAAAATCCTCAAAATTGTTCATTTTATAATATTGATATTATAAATTATTTTTCTAATTCTGTTCTCTTCATTGGGTGACTTTTCTAAATGATTGTTATCACTGTTATTGTCTTTAATTACATATTTCTGTAACAATATATGTGTATATATAGTTCTTTTAGTTCATTTTTCTTTATTCTTTATCACTTCATATATCACATTGCTTTGAATTCTTCATGTTTCTCATTTCTTTGGAAATAATATTGTTGATTTACATTACATAATTTGCTTAACCATTCCCAAACTGATGGGAACATGGAACACTTTGAGTATATTTCTTGTGCACAACATATTTATGATGCCTGATCCATTTATTTTCAGAATAATAAGTTAAATTTGTTTTTCCTTTTACTCTATACTATGATATATTGTTTATTTCATCCATAGAGATTACAATCTACCTTCATCAAATAGAATGAGTTTAAACCCAGCCTTTCCCCAAATACACAATACTATAGTTCCTAAGTTTAATTTTTAATGGATTCAACCTCGAAGCCCTCACCTCCCTTGTCCCATCATCAAGAAGGAATGGTGCTTTGGGATGACTTGCTTCCTTCTTCTCCACACTTTTTTGGGTTATTTATTTTTTATCACACACACACATCATCATCATCTTTTGATTCCTGTAGGAGAAAACGATAGAAGATCCTTGGGATGTCCCCGATTTCTTTTTCTTTGTTTTTGTAACTTCATCTCCTAGCAAAAAGCCAGACACTTAGATTGTTTAGTGTTTGATGAATTTAGTTGAAATCTTTTCCTTATTTCCTCATTTATTTCATTGTGTTTTAACAGTTTCATTTAAGTTATCTATCCCCTTCCTTCCCAAATCTACTTGCGACTTTTAATTGCCTTTTAAGATACTCTTCCTGTTCCTTTCTCTTACAGGGTTTGAAGCTATTAGCTAATTAGTCAAATTCCAGAGCAGATGAGAAAGTTGTCAATCATATCAACACTTCTATTATTTTGATTCCCTTATCTTCTTATGTCTATGGAAAATTGCAGATCATAACTCTACTGCTTTGATTTGTTGTTGTTGTTGTTGTCTTTTTCTTCTTCTAACTAATGCTGTGTAACATTTACATTGAATTTCCACTTACAGGACACAAAGTTTTTAAGTTTGTCCAGCCTTTTTCTTCATTGAAGTACATAGTTGATTTGCATTACAAAGGTCCTAAGCACAGTTTCAGTGTTTCTAGTTTTTAAAGTTCCCAAAGGTTAATTGTACATCAAAGACCTTATTGTAGATTTGCTTTCTCCTTTGCTTGTTCTTGGAAAGGTTATGGAGAATGAATTTTATTTTCTTCTTTATTTATTTTCTTCTTTATTTTCATACGAAAGAAAAAAAATTCATTCTCCATAACCATAAGCTATCAACATTCTATGAAAGAAAATTCATTCTCCATCAACATTCTATGAAAGAAAATAAAATTCATTCTCCATAACTTGAATTCTCCATAACTATGAAGCCCAATTTCCCTTGATTTTCAATGTTTCCTAATCCTGTTTTTCATCTTTGATGAATAAATCTATGTGGTTCTAATTGTTGAGGTATGCAGTGTTTTTCTTCTTAGTTGCTTGTAAGGTTACCTTATTGCACTCTGGAGCTTGGTGACACTTTGTTTGGTGGACCTAATCTGACATTCATTTTTTCTGGCATCTATAGATTCTATAGACCTGTAGCCTAGTCGACCTTTGGGCTCAATAACTGAAAAGTTTTTTGCATGCATGATAAATGAAATATGGTGGTTAGAGTCTTTATTTATTGGGTTTGGATGGGGGAAAGGGAAAGTTTGATACCTTAAATTCTATCTCTGCATTTTCCATCCTTTAATTCTATCAGTTTTGCTAATAAAGTTATCAAATTTTCTTCCATTTAAGTTTCTTTGAATTGTTCTGTCGGAAGACAAATGTCAGAACAAGCAGGAAAACAATGGCAATGTCCAATGATTAGATGTTTTCATTCAGTTTTACATGGAGCTCATCAAGTTGATAACATTTTGTCCCAATTCCTTTTTTAATTGACGACACATTCCCTCTTTACCAAAGTCAGTGGTTACCTATTGCCTTTTATAAAATACAAGTTCTTTTGGTTGTCATTTAAAGTCCTCTATAATCTGAATCTATAACTTTCCCTGTTTTTATATTCCCCTTCCCTTTTCCCTCCTCTTCCGCACTGCACATACTCTGTAACCCAGCCAAATGTGCCATTCCCTCATGCCTGGAATTCATTATCTCCTCCTTCCTGCCTCTCACAGCTCATCCTTCTTTAAGGCTCAGGTTAGGTCTTATTCCCTTTGTAACACCTTTCTGGATCCACTGTCTGACTCCAGTTGTTACTGTTCTCCCCTGCCTGAAATGACCTTATATTTACTTCTCTCTGTGCACGCCAGTAAAATGATCTTCGTTCTATTTGTCTTTGTTATCTCTACTGCTTGGCACACATCTGGTACTTAGTAATGTTTGTGGAGTTAAGTTGAAGACAGGGTCTATGACAGGGATGAACAGTTTAGTTGAGACAATATGGTATTCGACCTGGAGTGAGGAAAACCTGACCTAAAAATCTGGCCTCAGTTCTTTTCTGGCTGTGCGACCCTGGGCAACTCATTCCACTTATTTATGCCTTAGTTTCCTTCTCTGTAACATGAGGATAAAAATGGTACCCACCTTCCGGAGTGGTTGTGAGGATCAAGTGAGATAATATCTGTAAAGTACTTTGCAAATTGCTGGCTGGTGTTATTTTTGTGCTTTCTTATTGCTTGCCTTGAATTAGAAGTGAGCCTGATGCTAAGACCCTCTTAATCCAGTCGAAGCTGAGATGATGAGGCTCTGAACACTTAAAAGGCAGAGGTTTATTTTATTAACCGAATGACTGCTCTGTTTGGTCAATACAATAAACCTCTACCTTTTAATAAGTGAATTTAATTTTATTTAATAAGTGAATTTCATATGGGTATGATGATTGAAGTTCTTGAGAAGGCAGTATTTCTTAATTTTTAAATAATTTATTAATTGATTAGTCAAGACATCCTAATCTGGTCAAATAATTCTCTTGATAACCAAATATTCCTCCTCTCCTGGCTCAGGTACCTAGATACACTTAAGGAAGTTTATTGTTCAGCTCTTCCCTTGAACATCCCAAGACATCTCTGATTGATAAAAGCTAATTAGGAGGTGGTCCATCATACTATCCACCCCTCCTCATCCCCAAGTGATGAAGGCCACATAGGCAAGAAGAGAATCCTTTTTTCAACTTTCTATTAACCAAATTTTGTTAAGAGAAAGATCTTCTTCTAAATCACTCCATTAGAGAAATGCAACTTAAAACAACTCTGAGATGCCAACTCCCACCTATCAGGTTGGCCAATATGACAGTAAAGGACAATGATACATGTTGGAAGAGATGTGGTGAAATTGGGACATTAATGCATTGAAAGTGGAACTGTGAAGTGCTACAACCATTCTGGAGGACAATTTGTTACTACGTCTAAAGGGCTATTAAAACTGTATACCTTTTGATCCCCATAAATAATTTAAAAAGAGGGAGACCTACTTGTACAAAAATATTCATAGCTGCTCTTTTTGTGGTGGCAAAGAATTGGAAATTGAGGGGATGTCCATCAATTAGGGAATGGTTGAACAAATTGTGATGTATGATGGTGATGGAATACTATTGGGCTGTAAGGAATGATGAATAGGATGATTTCAGAAAGAGCCAGAAAGTCCTGCATGAACTGATGCAGAGTGAAATAAGCAGAACACAGTAACAGCAATATTGTGGAATGATTGACTTTGATAGACTTGGCTACTCTGAGCAATGCAATGATCTAGGACAGTTCTGAAGAACTTATGACAGAATGCTGTCCACCTCCAGAGAAAGAACTGTTGGAGTCGGAATGCAGATCAAAGTATATTAGCTTTCACTTTAGTTTATTGTTGTTTTTATTTTGGGATTTTGAATATTTTATTAAAACAATGTCCAATAAGGAAGTCTGTTTTACATGATAATACATGTAAACTCAGAATAAATTGCTTACCATCTCCAGGAAATAGGAGGGCCACAATTTAGATCTTACATTTCAGAATTTCAGAAATTTGTTTCAGAAATTTTTTTCTGAATTTTCAGAAATGTTTTCAGATTTCAGAAAGTTATTACATTGTAATTGGGAAAATTATGTATATATTAAATTATATAAATATATATTAAAATTTATATATATATGTGTGTGTATATATA
>NW_025368661.1:0-3779 GCF_016433145.1 Gracilinanus agilis | reverse complement strand
GGGGGGGGGGGGTTGAAGGGGAAAGGAGGAGCATGAATCATGTAACCATGTTAAAAATGAATATTAATAAATGTAAAAAAAATTATCATAGTAAAAAAAAATAAAATAAAATAAAGATAAAACTAAAAAAATAAATTTAAACCAAAAAATAAATTAACATAAAAAAGAAAAAAAAAAAAAAAAAAGAAGACTCATCTTCATGAGTTCAAATCCAGCCTCAGACATTTTTGTATGACCATGGGCAAGTCACTTAACTCTATTTGCTTCAGTTTCTTCATCTGTAAAATCAGCTAGAGAAGGAAATGGCAAACTACTTTAGCATCTTTGCAAAAATAATCCCAAATGGGAAGAGTTCAATATGACTCAAAAATGACTGAACAAAGGACAGATAGCATGAGTTACTTGATACTCTGGCCTGGTTGCACATTTAACCTTTAGGCCTATATTCTAGCCTAGTTTGACTAACTAATTACTTAACATTTCTATTTGAGAATTTCAGGGCTTACTTCTTTTCCCTCCATGAACATTTTGAAGAATAAGAATTCTACTGAGGTTATCTTCACTCTTGGCCCTTTTCACTACATTCCAACAAGAGAGAGGTAGAGAATGACTAAAAAGAGGTTGGGGTAGGAAAGGAGACCATAGAGTTAGAATAGAATTACTGATAGACATAGTGGTAAGCAGAGGTAGGTCTGGGGTAGTGTGGTTTAAAAGAAATAGTAATAGTAATAATTAATAAATAGCATTGATATAACTCTTTAAGATTGGCACATTACTTCATCATTATCTCATTTGATCTTCACGACAACCTTGGGAGCTAGGTGCTATCATTATCTTCATTTCACAGTTAAAGAAACTAAGACCAAGAGAAGTTGTTAAATTCACCCAGGGTCACACAGCTAGTAAGTAACTGAAGCAAGATTTGTTTTTTTGTTCGTTTTTGTTTTGCTTGGGTTTTTTTCAGTAACATTTTGTTGTATTTCTTCCCATTTGCATGTAGAAACAATTTTTAATATTTATTTTCTAACATTATGAGATCCAAATTCTCTCCCTCCCTATCTCTCCTCCCCCCTCTTTCTGAAGCAGTAAGAATGTTTATATTGGTTATACTTGTGCTATCACAGAATACGGATTTCCGTATTCCTCATATTGTGAAAGAAGACACCAATTACACAAACAAGAAAAAACTTTTAAGAAAAATAAAGTGAAAATGGTATGTTTGGATCTGCATTCAGATTCCATCAGTTGGGTTTTTTTCTGGTGCATTTTTCATCATGGGTCCAATATGAACTCAGGTCTTCCTGACTCTCTTTTGTACCACCTAACTACTTTCTCCATTGATACTACCCACATTGATTTCTTGACCTGATTGTCTCAACACCTACCCAAGTGTTTAATAATTTCTTTTTTTAATTTTTTAATTTTTTTAATATTTATTTTTTAGAAAAGTTAACATGGTTACATGATTCCTGTTCTTACTTTCCCCTTCACCCCCCCACTTACCCCTCCCCAACATAGCCAATGCACATTTCCACTGATTTTAACATGTGTCATTGATCAAGACCTATTTTCAAATTATTGATAGTTGCATTGGTGTGGTAGTTTCGAGTCTACATCCCTAATCATGTCTGCCTCAACCCATGTGTTCAAGCAGTTGTTTTTCTTCTGTGTTTCCACTCCTACAGTTCTTCTTCTGAATGTGGGTAGCATTCTTTTCCATAAATCCCTCAGAATTGTCCTAGGTCATTGCATTGCTGCTAGTACAGAAATCCATTACCTTCTATTTTACCACAGTGTATTGGTCTCTGTGTACAGTGTTCTTCTGGCTCTGCTCCTTTTGCTCTGCATCAATTCCTGGAGGTCTTTCCAGTTCACATGGAATTCCTCCAGTTTATTATTCCTTTGAGCACAATAGTATTCCATCACCAGCATATACCACAATTTGTTCAGCCATTCCCCAATTGGAGGGTATCCCCTCTTGAGGGGAAAAGAAGAACCACAATTATTGTGTGACATCTAGATGGACTAACAATGTAGAAGTCACCCTACCATCTGGTGATCTAAGAATAGGAGGTCCCCAACTCTTATGGAAGGACATCAGAAAATAGATGGTCTCATCCATTGTTATAACAACTTCTTGCTGTCTTTAGATAAATCACCCTTCTGAAGTTTTGTCTATAAGAAATGATTTCACAATCGTATTATTAGTATTTGATCTGATTTTCTTGTTTCCTGTTCTTGTACAGAGAATGTGTTCTTATTCTGACAAGTCCTGTCACTTGTATTCTAAATATTCACCTCTTCTACCTTGACTGATCCCTCTCTTTCTTTACTCCTCTTTCCTAAGAAATGTTTTTTTTTACTTTTGTATATCCTAAATTGACATAGAGTATTATTGATTAGTTATACAGTCTGAGTGAACCTACAAGATTACGAAAACCAAATCTGTGCTCCCAGAATCTGAATTTGCTATCATCTGAAGCAGTATTCCACAGCATGTTAAAAAAATAGTTTTCCTTTCAGTTTGGCTTCCTATCATTGACCCAGTCTTTGAACTCCTTTTGATGGGTATGTCTCTTCCAAGAAGTCAATGTAATTCCCTGAAAGGCCTTACATAGATTTGTAGTTGAAAAGGGGAGGAGTATTTTTATAGCATCTTCAGACATTCATGAAAATAATTTTGACTTGTACACCCCAGAAGAGTCTTGGGACCTCACAAGAGTCCTCATACTATACTTTGAGACAGTTTCTCTAATTCATGTTATCCCTCTCTTGCAATTCCTTTGTATTTACTCCTATGCATTCATGCTGTATCCCTTCCTACACCCCATGAAATGTGAGCTTCTTGAGGACAGGAATTGCTTTTGGCATTGTTTTTTTCTTTGCATTCCCAGAACCTAGCAAAGTATCTAATCACGTAGGAGGCTTAGTAATTTTTTACTAAACTGAAGTGAATTGAACTGAATGCAAATAGGTCAATGTTTGAGTGTAAGGTACTTCCTTGCAAAGAGCCATGAGTAATCAATATGGTGGTTTGAGATAATCAGCAAAACCATAAGTCTGAAAGAACAGCACCCAGACTTAGCTCTCTTTATTCCAGATTTGGAATTTACTGAGCCTAAGATTCCTTATCAATCAAATTGGCATAGTGATCTCTTTCCTCTTCTAAGCAAAAATACTAATGAGGGCCAAATGAATGTTATAGGCAATAAGAATTTTGAAAAATGTTAAGAGCAACATATATCTGTGTGTTACAATTAATATTTGAAATCTAATGGCATTTAATGATGGCGTTTCATTCATATATTCATCAGCCCTTTAGTAGGTGCACATTCCTATGCTGTGTTTTCTGGGGAACACAGGAGAAGCAGAATATGTAGCACTTAATACTGAGAAGATTATACTCTTGTCATTCATTATTCTAAAAACTTGAATAGCTTTCAGCTACATAACACTTTTCAGCTAATAATTTTTCAGCTATATAACACTTTACAGTTTGCAAAGCACTTTGTCCATACTTCCTATGAAGTAACTGATGAGATCCTTATTTCACAGAGGAGGAAACTGAGGCTCAGAGAATAAGAGACCTTACTGCTATAGAATGACCAGAAAGAGGCAGAGCAGGAACTAGAGCCCAGGTTTTTTAGCTTTTTTTTTCTCTACCTGTGGTTTCCGCTATTGCCTCAGAATTCATTCTAAATGGGTAGGAAGGAAAGGAGGGAAGAAGGAAGGAAGGAAGGAAGGAAGGAAGGAAGGAAGGAAGGAAGGAAGGAAGGAAG
>NW_025368660.1:0-2352 GCF_016433145.1 Gracilinanus agilis | reverse complement strand
ATATATATATATATATATATCCATGCTCATTCTTTTGAAGAGGACCATTGACATTATGGAGTGATAGCAGCCAGAGATGCACAAAGTCATCAATCTCACTCTCTCTTCCAGAGCCATCCAAGTCCGGTAGACAAAAGTCCAGATGACTGGAGATGGTCCAGAGTGCAGCAGATGAGCTCGGCATCTTTGATGCCTGACCACGGTATCTGCTTCAGTCACCTTCATGGCCTTTGGAAAAAGTGTTCTTCTATCCATTCTGCCGGAAGAAGTCTTCAGATGTGTGGGGCAGACATTCTTCTGGCTCTTGGCGGGGTCTGAAACCTGTTGGTTACCCTCAACTTGGTGTAGCCAGTCTGCTGCTCAAGATACAAATGAAACCAGAACAAGATACAAATAAAATCAGACAGTTTTTCCAACCAGGGAGGGGTTGCTACACATGCTACAGCTCCTTGGAGTCACAGGTGAGAGTTGGATGACAGGTAAACATCAAAGGTGGATGAGCTGCCTAACACCTCCTGCACCATATTATGTATGACAATATATAGGATTTACAGATTAGGTATAACTATATATAGATATAAAATACAGTTAATCCAATCTTAGAATGATAATGTATAAAAGGGGCAGATTTTTACCAGATTTAGAGTCAGAAAGAGTCAAGTTCAGACGCTCACTGGCTATTTGATTCTAGGTAAATTACTTAAACCCTCTGAGCCTCAGTTTCCCCATCTATAAAAGTGGGATAATAGTACCAACCTCACAGAGTTATTGTGAGGATGAAATTAATTAATATATAAAAGTTTATGAGGGGGCAGCTGGGTAGCTCAGTGGAGTGAGAGTCAGGCCTAGAGACAGGAGGTCCTAGGTTCAAACCCGGCCTCAGCCACTTCCCAGCTGTGTGACCCTGGGCAGGTCACTTGACCCCCATTGCCCACCCTTACCACTCTTCCACCTATGAGACAATACACCGAAGTACAAGGGTTTAAAAAAAAAGTTTATGAACCTTAAAGCTAAAAACTATATTAATATGAGTGACAATGGCAATGACCACTATGATAATGATGGAAGAATATTTAGCATTTAATAAAATAAATAGCACTTTAAGGTTCATAAAATGCTCTACACAAAATCTCATTTGATTATTACAACCACCCTAGGAGGTAGGAGGTATAATTATCTATTTTTTAATAGATGAAGAAACTGAGGCAGACAGTAATTGTTTGACTTATCCAAGGTCACACAGCCCCTCAGTTCTGGTTCTAAAAATTTTATTTAGAATGACTGTGGAATAAGCTAGTCCCACTTTGGGAGAGGGGAGAAAAGAATAGGAGCGAAGCAAAATCTATTCATATTTCTTGCAAAAAAAGTTTAAATGGGGGAAAAGCATCTTTTTGCTTTAGCATGCAAATTATGAGATTACATGCAGATGTATTTCTTTTTTTAATCTTTTAAATTTGGTCATCTATAATTCAAAGGCAAGTTTAACTCTTAACATGAAAGCAAAAAGAATTTATTTAATTCAAAATGTCTCTTCTACTTTGGAAAATGGTATCCCCAAATGAAGTTTGGAATGTCAGTTTCAGGAGACAATAAGTGATCAGTGCAGGCCTTGGTTCATCAATTAGCTTCACTTTTGTAGGTAGAAATTTATAAATCAGTGGGTTACAGTAGTCACACAATATGCTGGCTCATGGAAAAGGCTATCCAGAACAAGACAGTGTACCAGAGGTACAGAATGAAGCACAGAGTCACAGATACAACCAATATCTGTTTGTTTTATTTAAATACACTTTGTGAAAAAGGAAAATTATAGAAAGATATTTTGCAGTGACTGTAGTATACAAATAAAAACCATCAATAAATTTAATGTTTTATAGAAACATATGAGCCTATTAAACCTAGTCTCAAACTAAACCGACTGTAGAACCAGAACTTTGATTTGCTATGGTTCAACAGAGATTATAAAATAATTAAGCATATCCTATTACACTACTCTCATTAAATATATGTTTATAGAGAGAACATGATTTTTAATCAAAATAAAAATTTTAAATAAAAAAAATAGTTTATTAGTTAGAAACTAACTTCTGCCCCCAAAATTTGTGAGGATCAAATGACAAAATATTTATAAAAGACTTAGTCAAGGTTTGGCACATACAAGATCCTTAATAAATGTTTCATTTATGTAATTGTTCAGATTTTTCAGTCATGTTCAACTCTTCATGACTTTATTTGGGGTTTTCTTAGCAAAGATACTGGAGTGCTTCACCATTAATAAAATCTATCTAAATATCTATCTTTATATTATCTTTCCTTCCTTCCTTCCTTTCTTCCTTCTTGCCTTCCTTACTG
>NW_025368659.1:0-6850 GCF_016433145.1 Gracilinanus agilis | reverse complement strand
ATATATATATATATATATATATATCTCAAAAATGTCCAAAGAGAAAACTCCCCCTTTCTTCTGAAACCTATCCCTCTTATCAACTCTTCTATTTCTATTAAGGGCACCACCATCATTCCAGGCACCCACATTTCAACCTCAGTGTCATTCTTCACTCCTCACTCTCTTTAATCTCTGTTATGCTTTTTTTTTTTTTGGCTAAACCCTTAGAATCAATATTAAGAATTGGTTTTAAGGCAGAAAAGCAATTAGGAGCAAGGGGGAAGGGGGTGTCCGAGGTCACATTTGAACCTAAGACTTCCCATCTCCAGATTTGGTGTTTTATCCACTGAGACCCCTAGCTGGCATCTCCTCCCCCCTAATTTTTAATCAATATATCCTTCTTTCTTTCTCTGTTCTTTTTTAAAAATCATCAAGACCTAACAAAACTACCCTTAAGACTTATATAGTTGAACTTCCTTCTGCAACTCTTGCTGTTGATAGGGCTCAGATGGTACGTATATATCATCTCTTCATATTTGAATGTAAGCAGTTTATTTTGGTTTGGTCTTTTATCATTATTCATTCATATTTACCTTTTTGTAATTTCCTACATGCCTTTTTTTTAACTTTATGTTTTTAACGCAATTCTTTTTTCCCCCCATCAATAATGCCTGTTAAGTTCTTTATTTCATTAAAGGCCTCTCTTTCCTATAGCATTATACTCCATTTTTCTGGGCAAGTTATTCATGACTATAGGCCTACATCTTTTGTCTTCTAGAATATCTTATTCCTTTAAAGTTGTGGTTTCTAAATCATATGTGATACTGACTATAGTTCTTTGGTACTTGAATTCTTTCTTTCTGACTGATTGCAGTATTTTTTTTTTCTTTGATGGAAGCTCTGAATTTTGGCTATTATGCTCATGGGAGTTTTTGTTTGGGGGTTTCAGAAGGTAATTGAGAAATTTACTTTTTCCACTTTGTCCCCTGGTTTTAAGAGAACTGGGTTAGGGGTGTGTGTGTGTGTGTGTGTGTGTGTGTGTGTGTGTGTGTATTTTAAAGATTTCATGAAATAGGATTTTAAAATGTTTCATAAAATAAGGATGTCTATGTTTTATTTTTGGTCATGACATTCAGCTCATCCAATGATTATTAATTTTTTTTATCTGTTTCCCAGGACACCTGTTTTCACTAATTTCTTCTATAGTTTTTATCTTTTAACTTTATTTTAATATTTGTTGTTGCCTCATGGAGTCAATGATTTTGTATGCCCTATTCAAATTTTCAGGGAATTTGTTGCTTGGACAAAATTTTGAACTTCTTGTGCCAAGCTATTAATTCCCTTTCCAATTCTTTCTTCCATAGCTCTCCATTCTTTTCCATATTTTACTTAAATATTCTAATTAACAGATAAAATAATATAAAATCTCCTTTTTTACTCTTGCTTCGTCTCTTCCAAGTAGTCTAGTTGAATTTGTGCCCCACTGAAGTTTTTCTTTGATGCTTTGCTTGTAAATGTTTTGAAATTATTATCTTTGGGGTTTGTATCTTGAACTATGCTATTTGAATGATTGACTTGAATTGAATGACTAATGGCTATTTGAAGATTCTTTTTTGGTTTGCTTATTCTTCTCTCCTACTTCCTGATTTTGGAGGTTGAAGGTGGGAGCAGGAATGTAGAGACCATATGGCTTCCACACCATTATCACACAGTGCCATTTTCTGTTAATGAAGGATTCCTTAACCCACAGATACAAATGCCAGAAAAAGCCACAGATAAGGCTCAGTCAAACATTTTTAAAGATGCACAGTACTGGTCACATAGCCACAGGTAAAAAAAAAAAAACAAAAAAAAAACAAAAACAAAAACTGCTCTGAACTACATAGTAAGATAATGCAAAATGTCCACATATCCTTCAGTCTCCTGGTCCACAGCATCTTCCACATGAGTGACACCATCTCAGGTGATCTGGGAATTCATCAATTTTCTTTTACACAAATTTTGCCCCTTGAAAGAACATAAACACCTTGAGGGAAAAAAACTGTTAAATTTTGACTTTGAATCCTTGAGGCCTAACTTTGTCATGTTACATAGTAGGTAATTAATAGATTTTTTTTAACCCTTACCTTCTGCCTTAAATTATAAGGATGATATTAGAAATTAAGTCTTATTATATTAGTTTAGAAATAAGAAGTAGAGAAGCTGGCTTGAGAAAGAATTGGAGTTTAAAAACATCTGAGACAGAGTGTCAGTTTCAAATGTTGACAGCGTGTGTGGGAGGTGTAATGGTTTTTCTGTGACAATCTCTTAGTGTATCAATTACTCTCTCTCTTGGAGTGCTGGGAACAGGTGACATCATCTATAAAGTCAGTAGTGTATCCCAAGTGATTTTCCTTTTCCAACTTGGGAAACACTAGTGACTCTATATTGCTGATTTATAAATTGTTTTTATATGTGAGATGACCAAAGAAAGACCTGGTCTTTGGTTTGGACTTGAGTCTGCTAAGGCTCAGAGTCCTAATTTGGTTCTTGCTGAGGCTCAGCCAGTTGGTCTTTGTTATTTTTATAACTTCTTATAAGGATAATAATGTTAGTTTATTGTAGGATAGTGAAAGTTTGGGTTAGTCAGATTAGGAAGGATCAGCGTAGCCTGTGGAAACAGGAGAAGTGGTTCCTCGCAGGACCAGGCAGTTTTATTTGGGCACAGTTAGAATCCCTTAGAGTTAGAAATCTTTTTTTAATCCTTTTATTCTCAATTAATAGTTTATTTTTATATAACCAGAGTCTCCTTAACATCCTTTTGCCTGGCCCTGAAGAGAAGTTGACTTATGACCTTCACTTCAGTTACATAAACTGAAGATACTTTGTAAGCATAACAAGCAGAGTATCTAATCAGTTTATGAATCAATAATTAACTCATTCACAATTATTTTTACAGAGCTCTACCGTGTATTGATTCCAAGGCAGAAGAGCGGTAAGGGCTAAGCAATTGGACTTAAGTAGACTTGCTCCAGGTCACACAGGTAGGAAGTGTCTAAAGTCAGATTTGAACCTAGGACCTCCTGACTCTAGGCCTGTGTCTCAATCCACTGAACCACCTAGCTGCCCTCTTTTAGATGCTTTTTTATTGATTGATCTATTTTTAAATCACCACATTATATAGTATTTATTAAGCAGCCATATATAAACTTAATCCATTTTCTTTGCCTGGTTAATGGCAATATAAGATGGTCATCTCATTCATTTAATTTAATTGATTGATGCCTTATTTTTACCTTAAAATTTTATTTTTGAATATATTATTCACTCATAGTTATCCTTTTAATTAACAACTCAATCTACAGATATTTATTTATTCAGCACTTTCTAGGTGTCAGGCAGCAAGCTAAGAGCTAGGGAAACAAAGACAAAATGAAACATTACTTGCCCTTGAGGATCTTGAATTCTCATGGAGGAAACAACACAAACACATATAGATGTAATAATCCATTATAACCAAGAGGCTTATGGGAAGTATAGATTTTTCTAGTTGGAAAGAAGGATCAAAGGATCATGGTACTTGGTATCCTCCCGGTCCTTATAAATGGAACCCTAGAATTGTTTTGCCTTAAATAGAAAAGAGAGACAGTGGGGAAATGCATGATGAACTGATGGCAAAGTTTGAATTCTGCTACTCTGAAATCAATATAATTATGAGCATATAGTGACTTGTATGGTCCATTGACATATTTAAAGAATGATCTGTTGGAGCAAAATTTGCTTTTTCACTAGCTATACCTGTTTGTGGAGCTATGGGACATTGTGGTATTCTCTCTTTTTCTATGCTTTCTTTCCTGTCATTTAAATGCATGGACAACTAGCAGCACTACCCTTAGGAGTTTCTCAATGAAAATCTTGATTATTTGATGGCTGTATTTCATAAAGCGTTTCATCTCTAGAAAATATCTGATTTTTTCTGTTGCATTCTGAGTGTTTACAATAAAATAATATACCATTCAAAGAAGAGGAGGTCAAAAGGAAACCTGAAATTAATTTAGGCTTAATTGGCAATTTATATTAAGCTGACTATACATTGAATGGCTTCATTTGTGTGTGTGCATGTGTGTCTGTATACACACACATACATATACACATTTAAGACATCTTCAAATGAAATATAAGATAACAATGGAGGGAGAAGCTTAGGCATGTGGGGAGAGAAGAGGGTAGTGCATCCAGAAAGAGGTCTTTTACAGCTCTTGAGCTCAGGAAACAAGTGATTCCAGAAGTTGAGGTGAGGAGAAAGAATTCTGGGGAATGGCCAATGTAAAAGCAAGAAGTCTGGAGATGGAGGGTATTGTGAGAACAGAAAGACCATTATGACTGGAAAATCTCAATAGATTGGTTGGCATTTAACTTCCAAATCTACCTTGACATAGATTTTATCACCAGGCAAATCCTGAAGATATAGAACTAAACTGATTTCAGAAGGTGGCTGCTTTACCTGTCCAGGTCAATCCCAGTATTGTTGTTGGAAGGTGATGATGCAGATAATCTTTGGCACCTGCAATGTGTGGACCTGTTTCTCCTGGCAGCTCTCTAGCTGCTTAGGAGAGCCATGCCCAACATGGTGTTAACTCCTAGGCAAACTGGAGCTGGTACTCCTTCTCATCTTCCCTTCCTTTCTAACAAAGATTTTACATAAAAAAGAAAAAAATAGCAGTTCAGCAGAAACACCTTAACCATAGATTGCAACTGACAGCGTGCATAATGGTGAAGAGTTGGAGGTACATTTCCTCAACTCCTCTTTTGGGCCAAGCTTTGTTATTATCATTACACAATATTCAATTTCATTTATTATTCTTTCCATTTATATTGTTTTAATCATCAGGAATATTCTTTTTTTAGTTCTACTTACTTTACTCTGCATCATTTCAAAGAAATCTTGCAATATTTTGCATTTAAATTGAATATCAGATTTACTGTGGTATGTGATATGCTTTTGTTCTAAACTTTTTTTTTTCTAAACCACACTGTTTTCCAGTTTTCCAAATGGTTGTTTTCAAATAAGGAACCAAACTAATAGTAGTTTTTCTTTTCAGGTCTCAGATTTAACAACCATGAGTTTATTGATTTCTACTGATTATTCGGATTCTTGATTATATATTTCTGTTCCTGATTTACTTTTTTAAAAGCATATTTATTTTTATTTTTATACAAGTATAATATATAACATAATAACATAATGCACATAATTTGTTATAAATATGTAATAAATGATAATAAATATGCTTATCTAAGAGAAGCAAATTCGGTCATTAGGTATGTCCAAAAACCTCTCATTCTTCTCTCCCACCCTGAAGGTGGTTAATATTATATAGGTTGTACATATATTATTGTATAACACATATTTCCATGTTCTTTATGTTGTGAATAAAAACATATATTGACTAAAAAAATTTATGGAGAAAATAAAGTGAAGAATGAGATGCTTCGATTTGCATGTGGACTCCATATTTTTCCATTTTTTTTAAACATTATGAGAGAGTTTTGAAGATTGCTGGTGTACAATATAATATGAGATTTGGAAGTGTTATTATTCCCCTTCATTCCTACTTTTGTCCAGGATTTTTCTGTAAGATCTTAGGCTGTTAGTTGCTCCACATAAATTTGATTATTTTTTCTAGCTCTTAAAGAAATAATGCCTTGGAAGTAATGGAGATAGTACTAACTTTGTAAATTAATTTATATATCATTTTAATTTTGTTGACAAACTACAAGAATAAATATTCCTCCGATTATTTGCTTTCTTAAATGTTTGTATAGGTAATTAGAATGTGAGTTACCTGATTATATGTACCATGATTTTACCCTCTCCCTACTTGTGGTTTTGTGTTTTCTTTTTTTCCTCCAGCACTTAACACAGTGCTTGGCACATAGTTAGTTGTTTAGTAAATGCTTGCTGAATGACTGGTTCACTGTAACTGTATTTTTATATCATCAGTGGGTCTTAAAAGATTAGGTGCCAGATAATTTAAGTATTTTAAAATTATTTTGATGGAGTTTATTTTTTCTCCTGTTTCCTCCTGTGTTTTTTTTTCTACATAGAAATGCTGACAATTGTACTGAATATATTTTGTTTACTGTATCTAGCAATGAATTATTTCAATCTAATTTGTTGGGGATTTTTTAAAAGGAAATCAATCTATTATATAATCCACCAATATCATTTATTTTGTACTTGTTATATGCCAAACACTGCCAAGCACTATAACAAAGAAGGATAATTTTACTTCCTCTGTGACAATATTTATGTCTTTAGTTTATTTCTCTTGCTTCATAGCTATCAATACCATTTATAAAACTATGTCAAGTGATCGGTGAGAAAGTGCATCTTTATTTTACTCCATTATTTAATAGGAAAGTTTCTAGGGTTTCCTTATTGCAAACTATGTATTTTTATTATTATATTATATAATAAATATTATAGTTACTATATATTATATTTTATTAAATATACATGTTTATATTAAGAATTATTCCTGAATGATTGTGCTTCCTAGGGTTTCTACTATAACTAAATATTTTTCTTCATCTTTAAGCTTAATTTTTATAAAACTTGAGGAATTTCTGAACACATGATTTCTAGGAGATTTAGGAGATTGTTTCTGACAGTAACTATATGACATCCTGTCCGGGTCTCTATTATATTAGCTATAAGATAAAAAATTTGCTTCTATATTTTCTGAGTTAAAAATCTCTGTTACTTTATCTGCTGGTTAATTTTGTCATTAAAATGCCACCAGGGTGGAAAGACATGAATAAAACCATCCTGCTCTCAAGGAACTTATAGTATATCAAAATGTGTGTGTGTATATATATATATATA
>NW_025368658.1:0-1217 GCF_016433145.1 Gracilinanus agilis | reverse complement strand
CAGAAATGAATAGGACTTGACAACTAACTGGATATTTGAGGTAAGGAAGAAGAGGCAAAGATGACTTGAATTTCTAGGATAGATGCCGAGGTAAATGGCGATGATGCTAAAGAAGAAATAACTTTGAAAAAATATAAAAGAAAGGTTATGATTGTTTTAGAAAAGCTGAATTTGAGACACGTGGGATATCCAGAAGTGGTTTGGGTCTGAAAATCAAGAAAGAAATATTGTCTAGAAACTAGAGAGTGGTTTAGAAATTCAGAATTCTGAAATTAAATCATTTTCTGTTACTAGTAGCACATTGTGCTTGGAGAATAAAAGGGAAGAAAGCTGGGAAGAAGTGGGAAGAAGAGAGAGCTTCGGGATAAGGAAGGAAAAAAGGGAAAGGGATAGAGAAGACATAGAGAGGATGAGGGGGTAGAAAAAAAGAGGGAAAGAAGGGGAGAGAAGGAAGGAGTAAGTGGAGAGACAGATTCCCATATCTTTTCTTTTGCCTAAAGTTTTCAGTGGAATGATAGCATTCTATGATCATTTCAGAACTGACATTTATGATTTAATCTAAGGTTTCATAGCATGTCATGGTATACATTTTCAAAACTCAGGCAAATAACACACAAATGCAAGTCCTAACTGAAGAAATAAAAAAGCAAACTAAATAGTTCCTCAGCAAAAAGTGATGGTAAAAACAGCTCCCCTAGACTATCTCTCTGGGCAGCTAATCTGTGCAATGGTTAGAACATTGAGCCTACAGTAAGCAAGATCTCAGTTTGCACATACTGCCTCAGATGAACTAGCTACACGAGCCTATTCACGTCACTTAACCTCTTAATCTCTGTCTTCCTCATTTTCCCCATCTTTAAAATGGGGATAATATAACTTCTTTCTCAGGATTGTTTTAAGGACCAAATGGGATAATATTTGTAAAACTTTTAGTATAGCACCAGATACACAGTAAGAGTTATAGAAGTTAGGTATGATGATAATAATGATGATGAAAATGATAATGATATCTCTCTTCAAAAAGAGATGAGATTTCATCAAACATAGAAAAAAGACTACAGGGTGTGACTAAATAAGCTATAGTTAGAAAATAGAATTTGAGGGATGGATAAACAGCAAGAGTGAGAGTACCTCATGGAGGTACTGGGGTGCTAGTCAGACTATCTGCTAAAATCTGAAGCAAATGTAAGATTATTCATTTGAAACTGAAAGGGGTC
>NW_025368657.1:0-2102 GCF_016433145.1 Gracilinanus agilis | reverse complement strand
TCTCTCTCTCTCTCTCTCTCTCTCTCTCTCTCTCTCTCCTTCACCCTGGATAATACTACCAGTCGCTCATACTACCTCTCAGTTACAGGACATGTCTATACAATTAAACAATTATGAACTGTTGATTCAACTACACTGTCATTTCTGCAAAGCCATTCAAAAACAACAGCTGGAAGAAACTTTTTTTTTATCCTTTTTAGGAGATCTTCCCAATGTGAATTGGGTTGGGATTACTATCAACAATATAAAGTCAACCAGTTCCCTAAGGGCAGACCATGACTAATTCTTCTGAAGTTGTCCTTTCCTGAAGAAAGAAAACGATCTTCTTTAATCACAAAAAGAGTCCCTATAGAACTTTTTGAAAATAAACTGAGTTCTAAAGAAATCTCCTACTAGAATTTGAGAGTGGTTTAAATTGCCAAGCTTTCAGACCCAAACAAGTAAACTACATAAAACATTTGTTTGAAAATTATCAAAATGATATTTGCTTAGTCATAGCAGAAAAATAATATTCAGTAAAGATAGGCACTGAAGGCACCTCTAAGTAATTCAATGGATTGAAGCACCATTACCCATAATTGTGATACAACTGTCAAATCACTGATCATGTTCAGAGTGAGATCAAAAGCTTACACCCAAGCCTAAGGCAAGTCTTTAAGCTATCAGCATTTCAAGGGTCAATTGAATTAGCAGGAAGAGGGGCTTCTCAGAGCTTTCAGCCCTTAAACCATCATGTCATCCTCCAAGAACTGAAATTGATAAAACCCCAGAAAATAAGCTGAGAATAACATCAAGCAATGACTGAAATTTAAGAGGGTACTCCAACTTCTCAGAAAACAGAGACAACCTATAATTAGATAGGAAAAATGGGCAAAAAAAAATGAAAGCATGTTACACTAAAATTTTTTTATGGAGACAAAGAGCAAGGTGCAGACACAGAAGGGGACAGTGAAAGCAAAGGAAAAAATGCAAAGTTCAAAAGTACAATATGGATTGGACAAAGATTATTGAATAGCTCAAAAAACTTCAAAAGCCAATTAATAGAGGCAGAGGAAATGTGGGAAAGATAAATGTAAGTGATGTAATGAGAAAGGAAACTGATACATGAAGAAAGGAAAGTAATACAAGACGAAATAGGCCAATTAAAAAAGGAGAACTAAAAACTGACATAGGAAAATCAGGACATAAAAATCAGAATTGACCACGAAGAAACTAATAATTTCATGAGAAACAAAAAAAAACAATAAAGCAGAATCAAAGGAATGAAAAACAGAGGAAAACATAAAATATCTTATTTTAAAGAAATGATCTAGAAAATAGATCTAGGAGAGACCAATTGAGAATTATTGGACTACCTGAAAGCCATAACCAAGAAAAAAAGCTTAGGCATCATAATACAAGAAATTATCAAAGAAAACTGCCCAGAGATCATCAAAGAAGAAAATAAAATTGAAATTGAAAGATTTCACAGATCTCCTCCAGAAAGAAACCTCCACATCCCAACTTCCAGGAATGTAATACCTAAATTCAAGAGCCACCAAGCTAAGAAGAAAACTTTTTCAAGATGCCAGAAAGAAACCATTCAAATATCAAAGAGCTTTGATCAGGATCACACAGGACCCAGGGACTTCTATATTAAAGGATTGAAAGGCATGAAATACTATACTCAGGAAGGCAAAAAATTTGGGTTTAGAACCCAGAGTCACCTATCCAACAAAACTGAGTATATTCTTTCAGGGGAAAAATTGGATTTTCAATAAGATAGAAGATTTCCAAGCATTCGTGAGGAATAAGACAGACCTAAACAAAAAAAGATTTGAAGTCCAAAGATGAGACACAAGAGAAACCCAAATAGGTAAATAAGAAAGAAAAAATTTAATGGACTCATTAAGGTCAAAACATTTATTCATCTACATGAAAAGAAGACACCTGTAATTCTCAAAAATTACTTTTAATAGAGAAGATTGAAGGAATTAACTCAGAAATAGGGTGGAAAAATAATATGATTATGATGATATGATGTATTGTAAGAAGGAAAATTTACGTATTTATATATATGTATATATATACATATATATATATATATATATATATATATATAT
>NW_025368656.1:0-4376 GCF_016433145.1 Gracilinanus agilis | reverse complement strand
CCTTCCTTCCTTCCTTCCTTCCTTCCTTCCTTCCTTTCTTCCTTTCAAAAGACATTTTGGATGTGGCCACAGATACAGATCCTGATCTAGACTATGAGTCTACTCATGGTTATATCACCCCATAGAAATCTTGACTGGCCAAAGGCATCACCTTTGGACAAAAATCTCTAGTTAATTTGAGAGCCTCTCTAGAGAAAATCACTTCCTTCAGATACCTCCTCCTCTTTTTGTGCCTACAAGGAAAAGGTTCAAGGTGTCACATCAGTAATGTCAATTCAGTGAAAATTTCTCCTTCCCAGTGGATCATTTTCCCTGAAGTGTTGGGAGGTAGGGAAAGAGGGAAAGAAGAAAAGAAGGGAAGGAGGGGAGAGTGACAGAGACCAAGAAACAAAAAGACAAAGACAGAAAAAGGAAAAAAAGGCATTGCTACCTTTCTTCATAATAACAATATAATAATATGAGATATGCATTTACAGATCATTCTGTTCAAGCCCCACATTTTACAGATGGACAAACTAAGGTAGCTTTCTGTTTTCCTAATCTGAGCTATCATACTTTATTCTTTTATTTACTTATTATTTATTTTGTAATAGAGTAATCTTCTAAAGCCAAAACCTCAAAACATATACCCATATAAACAAGTAATAAATCATATATTTTCTTCTGGATTTCTACTCCCACGGTTCTTTCTCTAGGTTTGGAGAGAGATATCGTACTTTAAATTCATGCTACTCATCAGATGGTCCACTACTGTTGGACACAATCCTCTTATTCATGTTCAGTATTTCTTTTTCACTTTCCCTACAAGGTCTCATCAAAAAGCTCCCTTTTCAAACTACTTCTTTGTCCCTCCATAGGTACCCGACAAATGACGTCTTCTTTTGAGAGTTTTATTTATTGTTACATAAGCCCAAGCATCCAACATAGTATATCTTCACACATTAAGTTCACAGTAAAGGTTTAGTGAATGTTGATGAAGAATTTGGCTGAGATTATAAATCTGGTTAGCAACAAAGCGAGGACCAGGATCCACATATCAATTAATTTCTGGTCCAGTGCTTTAATGAGCATTGGCTTCCAGACTAGAGAAATACCCACTTTGAAAGTTCAAATTCTGCTAATAAGCTCCAGTCTCCTGCTCAAGATAGGCTTTTTTCATCCTTTATTCTGCATTTTATAGGAAGTCCATGTGGCCAAGTTGGCTACTGAATATAGCACCACAGAAAAGAATAACAAAGCTTGGTGATACTTTGAGGATTATAACTGGAACTGTACCATTCCAAGAAAGTCAAGGAATACTTATTCCAGTTAAGGATCAGTTTGCCAAAGTATCTAACAGCTTGAGATCTAGGCTGGTGAGAGAGTTGGCTTTAGAGTCAGCCATCTGGCATCAAGTACCACCTTTGGCACATACTGGCTGTACAGCCCTGAGCGAGTCAGGAGTCTCTTAGTGGCTTAGACAAATGACCATAAATTGTAGTGTTTATCCTGTATTCTTAGAAGTTTACTCACTAAGAGTTCCCTAAACCAGGGATTCTTAACCATTTTTATGTCCTCTATCCCTCTGTCAGTCTGGTGGTCTATAGATCCTCAGTATAATTTCTTTTACTTACATTCATAACTGAAGGAAATGCTAAATTTCAATTTGAGGTTAGTGAAAATAAATGTTATATTTCTACTATCCAAGTTTATGTCTCCAATGAAATATATCCAAAGGTCTATGAAGGTTAAGAACTTCTACACCATTCAATGATTCTTGACCAGCTCCAGGACAAAAAAGGCCACAAAACAAGCAAACAAATAAGAAATCCAAACTGCAAATTTAAAATCATTGCTGTATATAAAAATGCAAACAAAAGAATACGTTGCATTTTTTAGAAGACAATGTTCCTAGGTCTATTTCCTAATTTGTAAAATAAAGGAGCTAGGCCAGGAAGCCCCAAATGTTCCTGCTCTAGACTTTTGATTTTGTGATATACTTAAAAAATATACTGTTGCTATCACACCAGCAATGAACCCTAAAACACATGCAATCATTGTCACTCCCCAGCAACTCATGCACTACTCGTCCTTCCCTTCCTCCTCTTCCCCCACACACATTAATTTCACTTGCATCAATATTTTACCTCAAGGAATTTATTTTTGTCAACAGGATGTTCCTGTTATTTTCTAGTCCTGTAATCTCAACAACAGGATCTCAAGGCAACCAAATGAATGGGAAAAGCATAGAATTATTCATTCCCCAGGGATACTCCTGTATGTGTGAAAAATTCCAAATAACCCAACAAATTTATTTTAAAAAACTCTTGAATTAAAACATTGGCTCCTTCATTTATTATTTGAGCAATTTTTTAAACACCATATTTCTTCGCTTGTCTACATTCATTGGAGTTTTTTTTACTGAATTATTATGACTGCCAGGATTTTGCAAACTTTTCCTTATAGTGATTCTCTCGATTTTTTTCTGGTTATTTTATTATTTTTAGGAAATTATGAGTGGCACTGAGAAGCTTCTTCTAGGGAAGATGTCTAGAAATTATTGAGAACAATTTGCTCCTAAGTAGGCAGGATCTCGTATCTAACCCTATTTCTAGGGAAAGTTTTACTAGATATCAGAATTGATGTTTTTTGAACCTACATGATGGCCTGCATTTTCATTTAAGCCAATCCAATCTCTGTTTTTAAAAAGTCCAATTCTGAATTTTTCCCCTTTAGCTCCCAATAGAAGTGATGTTATGCCAGTATTGAATTTTAGGCAATTTTCATTGCTCTATTATATATATTTCAATACTGCAACTGGTCTCTGGTCTTGTCCTTCCATCAGTGCAGTTAACAACCCAAGGCGTCTCATCCTATATAACTCCTAGCCATGTCCTTCTATTCAGACTTCATAGCAGATGTACCAAAAATGTTGGGGTCCATATTTTAATCTTTTTTGGGTTTCAGGGTAACAACCAGGGAGTTCATCTATTAGTCCTTACTCTCACTGCAAGATCAGTCCACCTCCTCTTCTGGCCAAACATGTCTCCTAGGATATTTTGTATGCAACTAATTTCTCATGAGCAAGACATTATTGAGACAGCTCAATATATTTGGAGTCAGGAAGATCTGAGTTCAAATCCTATCTCAGATACTTTCTAGCCATGGGTTAATGAGTTAGATCCAACTCAGGTCAGTGCCCTGGCAATTTAAGTCTGACAGAACAAAATAATATAGTTATAAGTTATTCAACAGTTATCAAAAAGAGGTTTATTTAGTAATTGCAGAGGAAGGATTTTCAACACGATTTCAGTAAGTGCACTACACTAATTTGTCTGACCACAGTTTCCTAGTGTTGGCCATGATGTCCGTCCATGGTCAGAAACCTGAGAGGGAGCTAGAGTTCCTTGTGGCCTTTTGTATTCAATTGGAAAAATGAGAGAGCCACTGTAAAACTTGAGCCATTTCTCTTCTAGAGATGTCAAACCTGCTTCCCTCAGGCCACATTTAGGCAAAACTCCAGAATATAAGCCAAAATTAGATTAAAATGTAATTGGGAAACGTTAAACTAAAAAAAAATAGAAATAGATAACTTTAATTTTTGGTTTTCTAAGTTAATGCTGCCTATTTGAGTTTGAAACCATTGCCTTAGACAATCGTATTTCAAGATGAAGCAGTAATACTTTTTAAGGAAAAGAGCCATTATCTCTTCAATATCTTCATATTCCTTCAATTAGGACAAAGCTAGTAAAACCTACATGGAGAAATTGCTTCTATCACACTCTACAACCCTAGGCAAGACACATGTTAAGAGGATCAAATGTGATAATAAATATAATGGGATTTGCAAACCTTAAAGTAATAGGCAAATGTTAGTCATTATTATTATTTGTCATCCTGCATCTTTCTGTTGCCTTATAGGTCACTTACATCATTAAGAAAAGCACTCTAAAATTTCAGTGCATCTGTGGCTTTATCACATGGGCATTCCCTCCTACAATTCAGATTGCAACCCATCCCATCATGATAATTAAAATCTTGTCTATGCCATCCTATAAATTCACCTTTGGGAGTGTTCACAATATGCTTGAGGCATTTCTGGCATTGTCTACACATTGCCTGAATACCAATGAAGCATACAGCTTATCCAATTATTCCTCTTACTGTGTGTCTAACCCCGACATTTTTGCTAATCCTACTTATGTTCGATGACATTTTTTTTTTTTTTTAACATTTATTAATATTCATTTTTAACGTGGTTACATGATTCATGCTCCCCTTTCCCCTTCAACCCCCCCCACGCCCCCCCCCACCCTTGGCCGATGCGCGTTTCCACTAGTTTTGTCATGTGTCCTTGAACAAGACCAATTTCCAAATTGTTGGTAGTTGCATTGGTG
>NW_025368655.1:0-1469 GCF_016433145.1 Gracilinanus agilis | reverse complement strand
CTCTCTCTCTCTCTCTCTCTCTCTCTCTCTCTCTCTCTCTCCCGTCTACTTTTCCCTAGCGGGAGAAGAGGGAGTCTCGTCTGCTAGTCCAATTCCATATGTCTTAAGAGTGCACCAGGACAGAGTGTAAGGAACTGCCCTTGTTCTCCGCCGAATTGGGGGGAGTCTGCTCCAGCAGACTGGAAGCCGGCGAGGCTGCAGAGGGGCAGATGGGTGGAGGAGGCGGCGGCGGTGCGTTGACCGTCAGTGCGGGTGGCAGGGCGGCTACAGGTGGCAGGGCCGGAGTGGGTTTGATAGGGACGGGAACTGCAGGCAGGGTCTGTCCAGGCGGGTGGCACAGGGTCTTAACTGGCACCCCAAATGCCCCGTAATCTGGGCCCACTGGCACCCCAGCGGCTGCTGCAGCAGCTGCGGCCGCAGCCACTGAATCCATGACCCCGACGTGAGGCCACATGGAGCTGACCACGTTACTGAGCTGGCTAGGCACCGGATAGCCAAGATGATGCATCACCGACGCCAAGGGCAGTCCCCCTGCCTGGATCACGCCCTTGTAGTCCCTTCCGATGATATTCTCGATGGCGAACGGATGCTTGAAGCCGGAAGACGATGCTGCGGCTGCGGCCGCTGCTGCAGCCGCCGAGCCCAGCCCGTAGGGGGGAAATTGGGACAGCCTGCCCACGCTACCCACGGCTGCGGCCGCAGCTGCTGCTGCAGCCGCCGCCACAGCTGCCGCTTCCTGCATCTTGCCCGGGTGCGACTGGGGCTGCGGCTGCGGCGGAGGTGGCTGCGGCTGTTGCTGTGGCGGCTGCTGCTGCGACTGGAGGTGCCCCGACTGAGCCGGCTGCGGGGCGGGAGCTGGTGGCTGCTGGTGGAAATAGTGCACCATATGAGGCGGTGGCGGCTGTGGCGGGTGGTGGTGGTGGTGGTGAGCCGAGGGGTGGTGGTGGTGATGGTGGTGGTGGTGGTGAGGGTGGTGAGGGTGATGAGGGTGGAGGTGGCCCCCTGGCCCCGAGCCCCCCGCCCCCTTGGCCGACGCCGCGCCCCCCGGGTGCAAGTGCGGGTGGTCGGCGCGCACCACCTTGAAGCGCTTTCGGCGCCGCAGGAAGCTGCCGTTCTCAAACATGTCCCCGCAGTCGGGGTGCAGCGCCCAGAAGCTACCCTTTCCTGGTTGATCTGGCCGCCGCGGGATCTTGATGAAGCAGTCGTTGAAGGAGAGGTTGTGGCGTAGACTGTTTTGCCAGCGTTGCGTGTGCTCCCGGTAGTAGGGAAAGCGCTCCATTATGAACTTGTAGATATCGCTCAGGGGCAACATCTTCTCCGCCGAATGCTGGATGGCCATAGCGGTCAGCGAAATGTAAGAGTAGGGCGGCTTCTGGTCGCTGTACGAGCTCTTCCCTGGACGAGGCATTGCCCCCTCCACCCTCCCTCCCACCCCCTCCGGGCCTCAGCACCTCCCTCTTCCTCCACCC
>NW_025368654.1:0-8500 GCF_016433145.1 Gracilinanus agilis | reverse complement strand
ATCATAATATATCTTCTTATAATATAATATTATATATTATAAATATTTAATAATGCTTATTAAACATTTATTATATGCCAGAAACTTGTTAAATTCTAAGGATGCAAAGGAAAGCAAGCAACAATAACAACAACAAAACAAAATAAAGAATAATCTCTGTCCTCAAGAAATGTGCAATCTAATGGAGTAGATAAGATGCAAATAACTAGATAAATACAAAATAGAGAGAGTAGATAAAAGTAGTCTGAAAGGAGAAGGCATTAGCAAATGGGGGACCAGAAAAGACTTTCTCCGGATTTGAACTGTATCTTATAGGAAGCTAGAGGCAATAAGAGGTAGAGATGAGAGGGTAGGTATATTCCAGGCATTGGGAAATAATCAGTGCACACATAGGTCCTGTTCAAGCAACTACAAGGTGATCTGTATAACTGAATCCCAGAGTAAATGGTGGGGAGTAAAGTATAAGGAGGTAGGAAAGGTAGGAAAGGGAAAAGTTATGAAGAGCTTTACATGATACTCAGAGGATTTTATACCTGATCCTGTAGATAATCAGGAGGCACTGGAACTCATGGGGATGAGGGAAGAGATCCATGACATGATTTAGACTTGTGCAATGGAAAAAAAAAATCACCTTGACAGCTGAGTAAAAAAAAGATTGTAGTAAGGAGAGATCTGAAGTTAGATACCAACTAGAAATTTATTGCAATTGTCCAGATGAGAGGTTGATAGGAGCCTTTACCAAGCACCAGATGGAGATAGAGATAAGGAAATGTATAGAAGAGATGTCTTGACAAGAATATCTTGAATGATGAGATTGACAACTAGTTGGATTTGTTGGATAAGTATGAATGAGAAGTCAAGGTGCCCTTCACAGTAATGAAGAAGCTCAGAAAGAGAGTTTGAGAGGAAAGAGAATATATTCTATTTTGCACATTTTGAATTTGAGAAACCTATGTTACTTCCATGTTTATGAACTCTTAAATTCTTTTATCAGATCCCAAACTGCTGTCATTCACCTCCTCCTCAGCCTTGCAGCTCTAAATCCTGTTCTTTGTCTTTACCATGACCTTCAATCCTTCAGTCCCATAATATTTTTGAGGCCATTACTTTTCCAACAGCTATTCTTTTCCATCTTGGCCTGTTGGTGAGTCTGCTCCGCTCTACACATTTCTCAGTTCCTTGACCCTTTATCCTATAGCCAATCTTGCCCTGACAAGCCTTATCTTGGATTTCTCCCACCACTTGCTGTTTTCACTTTTACTCTTATGTTGAACAGATCTCTTTTAAAATTTATTTAAAAATTTTTAAGTTCTAAGTTCTCTCCTTCCCTCTAGCTCCTCTCATACCAATTGAGAAGTCAAGTAATATCAATTATACTTGTGAAGTCATATGAAACATATTTCTGTATGCTGAATAAATCTTGAGAAAATGATAAAATGTGTTGACTGAGTCCACTACAAATTTATTTTACATTATCTCAATTGGGCCCTCACTTCTGTAAAGCAATCCTTTTATATCTCCTTAATCAATTTACTATTTTCCAAATCTTCCTTCCTTAAATCTCCAATAGCTCCTCCCTCCCAACCCTCTAATAATCTTAATTAATAGGGCTTGTTTTGTGCCTGCCCACACCTCCTATCATGACTGGTTGTCCCCATGGCTGAAATTCTCTCTCCTCATCTCCTCCTGACTTCCTTGGCTTTTTTCAAGTTCTAGCTAAAATCTCACCTTCTATAAGAAGCTTTTCACATAATCCCTTAATTTTAATGGCTTCCCTCTGTTTGTTATCTTCAATCTATCCTGTATTTCATTTTATATAGTTATTTGGATGATATCTGCCTCATTTGACTGAGACTTTCTTGAGAAAAGGGCCTGATTTTCTTTGTATCTTCAGTTTCTGGCACAGCACCTGGCACATAGTAAGTGCTCAATAAATGTCTTTTAATTTGTTTGATAAATCTGGGACATTGATTTGAACTATTCAAAAGACATTTGACAGTATTTGACTGAAAATTAGCAGAGAAATTAGGAATAGATAAATAGATCTGAGAATTACTTGCATAGAGATGACAAATGAATCCATGGGAACTGATGAGATCACAAAGTGAGAAGGTATAGAGGGACAACTGAAGGAACAGTTTTGGAGACACCTATGGGGTGTGACATAAAGAGTCAAACATAAGACTGAAGAGTAGTTAGACAAAGAGGAGAACTAAGAAAGAATATTTATAAAAATCTAAAGAAGAGAGTGTACAGAAGGAAATAGCGATAGACAACGTCAAAGAAGTCTGGGACAAGGCTATTAGATTAAGTAAGAAAGAGCTCATTGGAGAGAATAATATTGCTTAAATGATGAGATTAGAAGTGAGATGACAGAGAATTAAGAAGAGATTGTAAGAAAAGAAAGTGGAGACATTGATTGAAGAAGACACTTTCTTTTTTTAAAATCCTTACCTTCTGCCTAAGTTGGTTCCAAGGCAGAAAAACTCTAAGGGCTAGGCAATGGGAGTTAAGTGACTGACCCATGGTCATAAAGTAAGTATTTGAAGTCAGATTTGGACCCATTTCCAGGCCTGGTTCTCTCTTCACTGAACTACCTAGCTGGTCCTATAGAAGACACTTTGAAGAAGTTTAGCCATTATGGGGAGAAATGATATAGAATGACAACTTATTGGTGATGATTGGCTCAAGTGAAGGATGTTAAGGACAAATGAGAAAACTAACACTGAGCAGTGTGGAGTAAGTCACTTGAGCTCAGGGATAGCAATTAAATGCAATCTTAATCTATACTAATAAAACCATAGTGTCCAGAGAAAGAGACAGGACACTGCTAGAGTTATGTTATATTATACTTGGTGACGACAAATCTGGAGGAATTATTCTCAGTTTGAGGTGGCATATTTTGGGAAGACCATTGTAAAATTGGAGTCTGTCCAGAGGAAAGTGAGCAGAATGGTGAGGGGAACTTGAGACTTTGCCATATAGCAGTGGATTGAACGAGGAATATTATGATGGCTATCCACAAGTAAAGGTTATGCAGAAGAGGGATACGATTTGTTTTATTTGGCCTCAGAGGATGGAACTAGGCACAAGAAATTGTAGAAAGGTAGATTTCTGTTCTTTGTCAGAAGAAACTCCTTAATAATTAAAGCTGTCAAAAAATTGAAGGATTGCGAGTTTTCTAATTACTGGAAGTCTTCAAGTCAGGGCTAGGTGCACACTTGTTGATTGCCATTGACAGAACCCCTGCCCGGGTGCAGAACTAGTTGGCAACTGAGATCTCTTCTGATTAAGATTTTGTGATTCAATTCATCAGTGTTAATAGGGCTGGGAGTTGGGAAGATAGAATCTAGAGAGGTTAGGGGGTATGGTTAGTATGCTACCACCAGAAAAACCTTTTCCTTAGGCTGATTCTTTGAGGAAAAAAATTGCTTTTCTTTAAATCCCCCAATCTTTTCTTTGTGTTATTTCCAGACTGTGCAGACTTTTAACCTCTTTGCCCTGAAATTCTGAACACTTTTTTTCCATCTGGTTCTCTAGGTCTGTTGAATTGGGCCTCTACTCTGTGAAATGGTTATTGGTTCTTCTCCCGGACACTTAGAATTGGTTTTTATGCTTAGAGGAGAGTGGTCTTTTTTTTTTTTCCTTGTTTCTCCTTCCTATTAATCATCCATTAATTCCCAGCCTCTAACCAGTTTTCTCATATTTATCACTTGTTACTATCATATCAAGAAGAAAGAAAAGTTTATTCTTCAGACAATGACCTAGGGCCTAAATGCTCAATTCTTTTGTCTTCTCTAGTACTTGCTCTGGTAACATATCTTCTGTACACTACATGATTGACCATACTCTCTGAACATAGATTCTTAACCTGGGTTCCATGGATCCCTTGGGGGTTTACAGACAGATTTCAGGGGACTTATGTATTTTATGCGTTTAAAAGGAGTATTTTGAGAAAGTGCTACTAGATTGCCAAATGAGCCCATCACACACACACACACACACAGAATTTAACCTTCAAGTACATAAAATCTACTTTATTACAGCATGGGGAATCACAAGACACAAACTGAATACATATAAGTCATTCTGAAATACACAGTATGTTTATGGAGGTAAACATGGCACAAACACCTTAGCTTTATTTCTAACATGTTTCAGACATAGGACAGTTACTCAACAATTTTCCTTAGACCTGTGGCAAGATGGTACATTGGGAGAAACAACACTGATTATTGAGACTAGAAGAACTGGGTTCAAATTTCACCCTTGATACTTAGCTGTGTGTTCTTAGGTTCTAAGCTGATTTCTTGGTTTTTGATTTTCTCTTTTGTGAGATGAGGAGATTATAAGAATATATTCTTTAATTTTTTAATTTTAAAATTTTATTTATTTGTTACATTAAAATATCCAGTTATATGGCAGCTTTCTTTGTGGTGGCAAAGAAATGGAAATTGAGGGGATGCCCATCATTTGGTGAATGGCTTAACATGTTGTGGCATATAATGTATGACTGTGATGGAATACTACTGTACTGTAAATAATGACTACTAGATAACTTCTGAGATCCCAACCAAGCCTAGATCTATGATCATCAATTAATTAATTAATTGATTGATTTGTTTATTTTTCACCCTTGACTTTTGTCTTAGAATCAATGCTGGGTATTGGTTCTAAGGCAAAAGAGTGATAAGGGCTAGGCAGCAGGAGTTAAGTGACTTGCCCAGGGTCACACAACTAGGAAGTGCCTGAGGTCAGATTTGAACCCAGGACCTCCCATCTCTGGGCCTGACTCTCAATCCACTGAGCCACCTAGTGGTCCCCTCCATGATTATTTAAAAGAGGCGTAAACTAACTCTTATAATTCATAGATTTGGGATCTCATTGATGTGGGCACTGCCTAACAGGATCTAGGTAGCATGATAGATAGTTTGGACTTGGAGTCATAAGACTTGAGTTTGAGTCTTGCTTTAGCTAAGTATAAGCCATATGGTTTTGAACAAATCATTTACCCACTCTCTGCCTCAATTTCCTTATCCATCAAATAAAAGAGTTGAACTCTAAGGTCTCCTCCAGCTCAAACTCTATGGTTTAATTCAATGATCTGAGGCCCTGGTTTACTTCCTCCAAAATCACACCCGTAGATCTCTAACCCTTGAGGATCTATACCCCACCCCCAGAGTAGATTAAGTTTTGTCATCTGTTCTATTTTTTCCTTTTCTAGCACTGATTTAATTCCTTCTGATTTTCCTTGTTTCCTGGCCCCCACACCTTTCCACTTGCCTTGTCCTGGTTCCTTCTTCCTGCTTTCCCTAGAGCCATTTCTGTGTCTCCCTCCTTCCTCCTGTCAGTCAACTCCTGTCATTGTCAAGTATCCACATTTCCCTGTAAGATAATGTTAATGGCCAGCCTGATTAGGGGCACAATTATAGTCCACATCAAATTGGGGGAGGTGATATTCATCACACTTTGAAGTGGAACAGAATATATCCTCCATACCACTGATCCAGCAGCTCTTCCTATAGTCATGAAATTAACCTTCAACTCACCTAGCTTTCCTTGTCATCTTTCTCTTCAATTTAGTCTTCAAATTATTCACCTGACAGAGGAATCATCTTCCTCCCAAGCTCTTCTTCTGCAGTGACACCTCAATTCCTTAAGCTATTTTTAAAAGAGATCAATAGTTGGTAGAATGAACCCAGTTTGGCCCTTTAGAGGTTACAGAAGCATTTCAGTAGGAAACAAGTATTCAGCAATGTCCCTCTCCGGGAGGATCTCTACACCGTGTTCCAAAATCTTTAATGGTAGCTTTTTAATTTGATTTACAAGCAGTGGCAAGAGACTCCAGTGCTTTTAGCTAATATTTAGAAATGGTTTCTTTCTTATCAGCTGAAGAAATGCTTTGATGGCATTATCCAAGGGAGTGAAAGTTGTGACTCAAGAACAAACTCTGCCTAATGCACACAATCAGCAAATAACAATCAGATTCACAAATGATTCTGTTGGCACTTCCATTTTTAAGGCAGTTTATTTGTTTATTTAATACCCAGGACCTTGTTCATAGGGATCAGCACACAGGAAAATGTAGGCTGAGCCTGTATCATGTAGGCTGAGCCTGTATCCCTGATGTAAAAGGCGAGATGCATACAATTCAAAGGTATTCATCAAATGCCTAGCTTTTATTTACTGATGGTTACTAATGAGCACAATCAAGGCAGGCCCTCTGAATTAAATGAATCCAAACTTAAGTAATGAATCTGGTAACTTGCTTTTCTCCTCTGGTTTATATCAGTTTCTGGTGGGTATATCCATAGTAAATCCTATTTCAATACTTGCTCATTCAGCAAAACCAACTGGGGCATGGATAGCTCTGATTGAGATGTCAAGGGACTTGATACTCATTTACCCTTAGGACTTTCTCCCACATGGGCACAATTACATCCATTGATTTCAGTAATTTTAGAAATGGTCTTTCAGTTACACAGATTGAGTTATACTGATTAATATATACATGCTGTTTAGTCGTTTTTAGTTATGTCTGACTCTTTGTGACTCCATTTGGGGTTTTCTTGGCAGAGATATTGGAGTGGTCTGCCATTTTCTTCTCCAGCTCATTTTACAAATGAGGAAACCGAGGCAAACAGGATAAAGTGACTTACTCAGAATCACACAGCCAGTAAGTGTGTGAGGCTGAATTTGAACTCATATCTTCCTGACTCCAGGCCCAGCTTTACTGCACCATTTAGCTGCCCTTAATGTATACATGAAAACTTCAGATAGAATGACAATGTTTCTTCTTTGATTCACTCCTGCTTCTTGAGCAAAACTCATTGTTAGTACAATTTAAATAATCTCGTTATTTGATCCAAGTAACATCACAGAATTAGAGATCAAATGACGAGATTATTTTAAATTGAACTAACAATGAGTTTTGCTCAAGAAGCAGAAGGAGTGCATCAAGACCTAATTAAATAACTTGCCCAAGATCATACAGGCAGTAAGTAGAAGAGCCAGACTCTGAACCCAGAGTTTCCAATTTCAAATCTAGCTTTACTTGGACTTTATCATGATGCCTATGATATAGGAACTTTATTGTTAAAATGTGATTTTTTTTTGATTAAAGGAAAATATATTCAATTGGTATTGGTATAAAGATATGTTGGCATTATAATATTCCCTATTTTGCCCCAAATATTTATTTATTTATTTTTATGCTAGAATCTGTGACTTCATTAGTGTAGGGAGCTTCCACTGGGAGACTCCTCCCAATTATACATGAACATCTCTCCCTTTAGCTTTAGAGAATTTCCCAGAGCATTGAGAGCCCCAGTGATTTGCCAGTGGTCCTCCAGCTAGTCCATGTCAGAGGCTTGATGTGAACCAAGCCAGGCCTCTATCCCCTGGGCCACACTACCCAATATATTGTATATGTCTATGTATAGCTGTTACACTTCAAATTAGCATCAATTATAGGCTGAAATCAAGTTTTATATCAACAAGATTTGGGGAGGATGTGGTTTATACTTTAATCAATACAACAATCCATAGTAAAGGTGTAAATGATTGATAGCCTTAATGCTCCTGGGTAGTATTTAGGCTTATGGAATATTAGGAGCCTGCTTGCTGAGGTATTCTTGACAGCATCGTGATTATAAGCTTTTACCTTTTATTTTCTAGATCCTTAGGACTGAGGGAGGTCTCTCTCCCTCCTTCTCTCGGTCTCTGTCTCTGTCTCTGTCTCTCTCTGTCTTTGACTCTCTCTCCCTCGTTCTCTCTCTCTATTTCTCTCTGTCTCTCTCCTTTTCTCTGTCTCTGTCTCTGTCTCTGTCTCTGTCTCTCTCTGTCTCTCTCTCTCTCTCCCTCTCTCTCTCTCTGTCTCTCTCTCTTTCTCTCTCTCCCTCCTTCTCTCTGTCTCTCTGTCTCACTGTCTCTCTCTGTCACTGTCTCTGTCTCTCTTCCTCTCTCTGTCTCTGTCTGTCTCTTTCTCTGTCTCTCTCTCTCTCTTACACACACACACACACACACACACACACACACACACACACACACACACACACACACACACACCCTAGGACAACAGGTTTAGGGGAAACCCTAGAAATAGGGAATATAAACGGATTGAAGAGACTTTCTATTGTTAACAGAGCTTCTGAATTAACTTCTATCTTTTGAATGGGCAACACTTTCATTGGCCTTTATGTGTGACAGCAAAGTGTGTGCGCGCACATGTGTGAATACATATGTATGTAGATACATATAGATACATAATATATACATATGTTATATATATAGCTATTTATGTGTGTTATTTATATACAGGGGGAGAGAAGAGTGGGGGGAGAAAGGGAAGGGGAGAAACAGAAAGAGGGAGAGATGGAGAGAGAGAGGGAGGGAGGGAGGGAAGGAGAAAAAGAGAGAGGGTGGGAGCGAGAGGAGGAGACAGACAGACAGACACAGAGAGAGAGAGACAGACCAGATAGACAAAGACAGAGAGAGGGAG
>NW_025368653.1:0-4969 GCF_016433145.1 Gracilinanus agilis | reverse complement strand
CTCTCTCTCTCTCTCTCTCTCTCTCTCTCTCTCTCTCTCTTTTCAAGTCCCAGCTAAAATCTCACATCCTATAAGAAGTCTCTCTCAAGTCCCTTTAATGTTGGGACCTTTCCTCTCTTGCTTCTTTTCATTTTTTCCTATCTGTTTGTTGTTTACACATGATTATCTTTATGTCGTCTCCTCCATTGGACTAGGAATTCCTTAAGGACAAGGATTGATTTTGGCCTTTCTTTGCATCCCCAGGGCTTAGCAAGATGCCTTGAACATAACAGATGATTAGTAAATACTTGTTGACTTGATTTGACACTGAGGAAGTCCCTTAACTTCTGTGTGCTTCCCCAAGGACTTCCCCATCTGATGTGAGATGGGTTGTGATCTGAGCTTTAATGGAGGGAGTTGCCTCACTTGGAATTCCCTATGGTGACCAAATCACAGACCCTTTTTGAATTTTTTAGGAGGAGTTGTACTAAACCACATTTCTTCCTGTGGCCATTCCCCTGGTGAAGAACTACACACTCTTTTATATATATTTAACTATTTTAGAAGAGTCTGTGTGCTATGGCGGAAAGAGCATTGGTTTTGGAGTCAGAGAACCCCAATTTCTTGTTCTAAGAGACCTCGGGCTTCAGTTTCCTCATCTGGGAAAGATGATCTCTAAGTTCTGTTATAATTCCAAATCCTATGAGTGTAGACAGTGTATGACTAGGGAATATGGCAGAGGTCCTTTGATGATATAGACCAGTGATGGGCAAAGTAGGGCTCCCTAAAATGTCCTATCAGGCTGTGTGACATTATTCCTAATCTGACGAATACAATGAGTAGGATACAATACAATGAAACTTAGAAAGAGTTGCCTTAGAAACAGACTAACAGATGAACATTTCCTTTCCTTCTGTCCCCTCTTTAAAAAGTTTGCCCATTACTGAAGAATATTAAATATATCACTATGAAGTCAGAGAGCTAGAGTTAGAAGGAACCTGAGAGGTCATGTAGTCCAATCTGCCCATTTTACAGATGAGGAAACTGAGGTCTATGGAGGTTGAATGACTTGCTCAAAGTTACAAAGGTGGGGGTTTTAACCCAAATCCTTTAACTCTAGAGTCAGCCTTCTCTCCACACTGTAGTATTCCACAACACATTTTCACAGGGGTTACCCTGTAACTTTTTGCCAAATTTGGTCTTTGTTTTGAAAATTAACATTTCTTATTTGGAATTTGCTGAAAAGTATCAGGGCAAAATTGAAGAAGGAATGAAGTAGACTATGATCTATCTGACCACATCATGTATCGTGGCTCGGCTCTGTTAAGATACCTCAAATGGAAGCAGATTGACCTCATTTAACCTGCCATTTTCCTTTCCATCTCCTCCCTCATTGAAACTTGTGATCAGTATGTTGGAACCATATGGAACCCCAGATCCCATCCAAAATGACAATAAATCTGGCAGGCTCGCTCCCCAGCACCGAACTAAACTGAGAAAACCTTGTAAATGATGCAGATTTATAAAGAGTATCAAGATAACAGTAACCAGCATTCACTGAGAGCTGGGTCCCTGCAATATCCCTAAACCCTAAACTTCCACCTTGTGGCCCAGAAATTACTGAATCAGATGCTCCATTTCAACCAGTAAGTTGGCCTTTTACCACCATTCTGCTGGCATGGGGTTTAGAACCAGAGCTGGCTTTAGAGATCATCTTCTCAAAATCCTTATCTTAAAGACGATGAGAAAATATGGGGGATGAACTGCTGGGCTTTGGGGTGAGGAAGACCTGGCTTTAAATCCTCACTAGCTTTGTGATCTGGGCTAAGTAATATAATGTCTTTATGTCTCAAACAATTCCACAGGGCAATCTACTCGACTATAGTTGTGTCCTAATCTGCATACATGAACTTGTCCATGCTGGAGGTGCCAGAATCTTTCTAGCATTTCACATTTTACATGTTGGGAAACTGAACCCCAAAGCAGTTCAATGACTTGCCCAAGGTTACCCAGATAGTTATCACTCAAGTTTCCAATCTAGGTTCTCCAACTCTGAATCTATTGTTTTTCCTATGGCATTCCCAAGACATTTTTCAGTTAACTTAATCACCCCCTAGGCACCAGAGGGAAGGAATTTTCTCTTGAGCAAACTTAACAACCCTACGGGGATATATATACTCCATTGGCCTCTTAGAGTTTGTCTATGGCCTTAAGTAGCTTGGATGTGATAGTTTTCTACTGGCTTATCCATCCATACCTTGCAAGAGCCCATAGACGTGTGTGTGTGTGTGTGTGTGTGTGTGTGTGTGTGTGTTTGTGTTTGTGTGTATGTACATAAGGGTGGAGACAAATCTCATCACTGGCATAAGACCAATAGATTTCCCATTCATTTCATCTTCCTTAGAATAGCCACAACTTCAATTCGGATGATGACAAAAGTTATTATTATAGGTTTAAAAATACTATTTTTATTTTATAATACTATATTTAGTACTAATTATTTGTTGTATTCACTGATCCTTAGAAAGAGAAGGGACCTTGGGGTCACCAAGTGCAACCCCTCTCATGTTAGAGATGAAAAAGAAACAACACTTGTAACAGAGATCTGTAGCAGAATGTATTATAAGGGAACATCCTAGTGAAAGGTGGTGAGACAGAAGAGTCAGAACGTTGGACTTGGAGTCAGGAAGACCTCAGGTTCAAATGGCATAGCTGACATTTAAGAGCTGAATAATCTGGAACAAGCCACTTACCTTCACCAAGCCTCAGTTTCCTCCTCTGTAAAAGGAGTGTCCTAATACTTGTGATATTTGGGATCTCCAGGGAGCTAATGCAGGAAAAGTCTTTTGCGTACATTAAATCGTGATATAAATGCAGTGATTGTTATTAGTAATGTTTATCATTATTACTATTTTTATGTATCTCGAAGGATTTTTTTGTGAGGCTCAAATGAGATCCCACAAGCCAAGTGCTTTGAAAACATTAAAGTGCCGTATAAATGCCCGTTATCATAAAAGAGCTCAGTCTGGGTTGGCTGGTCTGGTCTCCCAGAATGTGAGCTACTAAAGGGCAAGGACAGCGTCTCCCATGAGCTATAGGCTCAGCCCTGCTCTTCATTCATCAATAGCCATAGTTGGTGGGGAGGAGGGAGAAGAAAGTAAGAGGTTAAGAGGGTCGCTGAACCTTTCCAAAAAGACTCGGACAGCCCTGACTCCCACTGTTCCTCCTGTGCCCCTTGGTACCTTTCACTCTTGCTAAGTGGACCCGGCTCAATAGGACATGAAATATAATAAAAGATGAATGAGGGTGAGGAGGCGAGTCAGCTATGGAATACAGTGATCTGGACGCTATAATAGAGGCGAATGTGCTCCAGGTTCATCCTCACTCTTAAAAGCTCACCACTCTGAACTCTGAGGAACCCCCACTGGACCCATTGAATAGCACCTGTTATTATTATTTTTTTATGATTACACATTAGTGTTTACTAGCCTGTCTGTGGTGAGGGACTACACAATGAGTCTAGAGAGCCGCTGCCTGAACTCTTTGCTTCAGAATGAGGGAAAGGATGAGAATCTAATGCCTTCCCCCCCACCTCCCCTTGAGAAAGCCCAACATCCCATCCCTTCTGTCCAGTGCTGCTCCAGCAGCCAGCTTCCTTAGCTAGCCCAGGATTAATGTACCTCTGCGGTCATATCATGATACTCCTACCATCTTGGTATCGAAGACATGACAGTCTCGCTACGTTTCACTATTCATATATCATATTCAATGATCACTATTCATAGCAATAGGAGTGCTCCCACACTATGCCAAGCTACCCTACAGGGTCTGAATCGTGGAAACAATAAAGTGGCCATCTCGGCTTTGCCAGAGTCTAGGTTTTGATTTAAAAAACTAAAACAGAAACAAAAAAGAAAGACCTCATCCCTGGCCCCTAAACATATTCATCCTTGGGGGAAAAAGCTCCCAATAAATGTGGATCACAGCCCTGTCTAGAAAGAAGCTAGGTTTCAGTCTTACTTTTTTCTTAGAAAGTGAACTGAGATTGTCCTCCTTATTTCAAAGAGGAGGGATCTTAGAAGATCATATTTTGTACGTGAGGATTTTTATTTTTATTTACTTATCTTTTAAATTCTAACCTTTTAGAATCAATACTCTGTATTGGTTGCAAGGAAGAAGAGAGGTAAAGGCAAGGCAATGGGGGTTTAAGTGACTTGCCCAGGGTCACACAGCTGGGAAGTGTTCCGGGATAGATTGGTACCCATAATCTCCCATCTTTAGTTCTGGCTTTCTATCCACGGAGCCACCTAGCTGCCCTCTATGTGAGGATTTTTATAATGAGACACCATCACCAGCAAAGCTAGAGAGAGCTCTGGTGGAGGAAGGGGAGAAGGAAAGAGCTTATTTCAACTGGTCCTCCTGTTTCAGTTAATTATTCATGCTAAATAAGTGCTAAACTTCATTGTTTAAACATTGTTGAAGGATTATACGTGTTGTCAGCACCTTCTAAAATTGTCTCCCTCTGGTCAAAGTCTCAGCCACTCTACCCTAGTTACATCTCTGAGACTAAGGAAGAGTGAGGATTGGAGGACTAAAATCATAGAATGAGCTCATGGCAGAGCCAGGATTAGAAATGACATTCCCTGCATCCTCTCTGTCTTCTCTTCAGTGTATTCATTGCCTCTCTACCTAAAGGCAAAGATACCTAAGACAATCAGACAATGCATAACCTTGCCCTGGAGTGTCCTAATACTTGTGATGAAGCTTCTACCTGCTCTTGTCTCCGTATTCCTCTTTGTGGGGCTTCTATTTTTTTCTTGCCAGTTTCTTTGTCTGAGTGGACAAACTCGGGGGTCTTATTTGGAAGCTTCTGTAGCACTAATCTTAAATCCATGAGATGAGAGACAAAGTCTTTCTGGCTTTTTTCCTCCTACTTTTCCCTTTATATATTCATTCATTCTCTCTCTCTCTCTCTCTCTCTCTCTCTCTC
>NW_025368652.1:0-3936 GCF_016433145.1 Gracilinanus agilis | reverse complement strand
TTCTTTCTTTCTTTCTTTCTTTCTTTCTTTCTTTCTTTCTTTCTTTCTTTCTTTCTTTCTTTCTTTCTTTCTCTTCCTTCCTTCCTTCCTTCTTTCCTTTCTCTCTTTCTTTCATTTCCTAAAATCCTTATTTTCTGTCAATATCAATACTAAGACAGTGTGTTGTTGGAATTTGGGGGTCTTTGAACTAAATTTCCCATTAGCTCACTGGCTTCCCATGGAATTTCGGGGCCTTTGAAGTACATTTCCCACAAGACCATTGGCTTCCTATCTTGTGTGATGACATAGACAGTTACGTGATGATATAGACCCAAGGATAAAACTAAGAGTCTGGACTTGCTCACTCTCTTGGCGATCTATCCACCATGAGGTGGCAGGCAAGGGGTGCGAAATTTAAACTGACTTTAGCTAGCATGGCACGTGGCTTCATTCCCTAATGGCTAATAAATCTTTTAAAACCATAATATTTTTAAAGCTATCCTTTTATATTCATTTTATTTCTTACAACAGAATCTAAGACAGAAGAGAGGCAAGGATCAGGTGAGGTTAAGTGACTTGCCGAAGGTAAAAAAGCTAGGAAGTATTCAAGGGCAGATTTGAACCCAGGTCCTCCTTACTCCAAGTTTGGCACTTTATCTACCATGCTACATAGCTGTCCTGCCAATACTCTATCTATCATTCCACACAGCCCTTCCAAAGACCACAGGATCATAAGACCTTAGACCTAGAGCTGGAAAGGACCTCAGAGACAATCCAGTCCATATCTCACTCTCATTTTGCAGATAAAGAAATAGAAACCAGGGAGGTTAGGCAATTTGCCCATGGCTATAATTGTAATAAACATCCATGATAGGATGTGAACTTAGTTTCTCTGATTCCAGAGAACAGGCAGCCCAGGTGATGAAGTGAATGGTTCAATGGGCCTGTAATCAGGGAGACTTGAGTTCAAATCTAGCCTCAGGCTATGTGACCCTGGGCATTTCACTTAACCTTATTTGCCTCAGTTTCCTCACCTGCCAAATGAGCTGAAGAAGGAAATGGCACTCCAGTATCTTTGCTAAGAAAGTCCCAAATGGGGTCATGAAGAATCTGAAATGACTGAACAACAATAACAACATAACTAATCAATCATAGCTGAGAGCATAAGAAATCTTCTTTACCCATAGCTCTCCATCTTTGCAATAGTGAGTGCATTTACTCAACCCTTCTCCAGGACCAGACTTGGTCATTTTCATTACAATGCATACAGTTTCATCTTTTGGGTGTTGTCTTTCTGTTGACAATGTAGTAGTCATTTTGTCTATTTTTTTCCTGGTTCTGCTCACATCACTTTGCATCCTTCCAGCCTTCTTATGCATTGTGCCCATATATACACTCTATAGTTCAGTCATACTGGCCATATTGAGGTTGCTCGTGGCATAGTGCATGGAATAGTATGCCTGTAGCCAGGAAGACCTGAGTTCAAATCCAGCCCAAGATACTTACCAGCAATTTAACCTCTCTTGGCTGTGGTTTCCTCAACTGTAATGTAGAGATAATAGCATCTACCTCACAGGATTGTTATGAGGAATATTAAAGAATTCAATAATGTATTCAATATTTTAGCCTTAGGTTTAAGGAACTTTAAAAATATTTTAAAAGGGCTTTACCCTAATATTTAAGGCTATCTGAGCAATAGACTACCAGGATTCATGAGGATTAAATGAGATAATTATAAAAGCACTTAATACAATGTCTGACACAAAGTAGGCTAGGTAAACAGGCTATGCAAATGCTTATTCTCTTTTCCTATTTGTTCTTCCTTATGCCTAACACTCCTGTCTCCTCTCCATACCATTGGCACTGTCTCCTATATCTGAAATGCGCTATCTCTCTCTCTCTCTCTCTCTCTCTCTCTCTCTCTCTCTCTCTCTCTCTCTCCCTAGCCCTCCCTTTCTCTCTCTCCCCCTCTCCCATCTCTTCTTCTCTCCTTTCCCCTCCTCTCTCCCCCCTCCCCCCTCTCCAAACACCTCTAAGAATTCGTGGCTTCCTGTTTTTTAAACTCTTACTTTTGGTCTTAATAATGACTCTTTAAGACAGAAGGGCAAGGGCTAGGTAAACAGGGTTAAGTAACTTGCCCAGGGTCACACATTTACCAAGCATCTGAGACCAGATTTAAACCCACATCCTTCCAACTCCAGGCCTGGCTCTGTATCAACTATGTCACCTTAGCTGCCTGTCCTAATTTCCTTTAAGATAGTTCAAGCACTTTCTTCTACAGGAGGCCTTTGCTGGATCCCCAGCTGCTTCTGTTTTTTCCTGTAAGACTATCTTCCATCTATTCTAGATTTATCTTATATATTTATCTTATATTCATTTATTTATCTCCTCATATTATCTCTTATCTTATAATATAAGCTTCTCAAGAGCCTGGCAATAGTAGGTACTTAATAAGTACTTAATGATTGACTGATTGATTTTATCAATTCATATACATCTTCCTCAGCTTTTCTAAAATCATCATGTCTTACATCAACCTGGAGAAACTCAGACTGTCTAGGTGATCAGTAAGCAAAGTGAGACATTTATTCACAGTGGAGGGATTACAATTTGGTACAGTATGCTTGTGTTATTCAGTCAGGGATGCTTGGGGAGGGATGAGTAGAAAAGGGATTCTTAGAGATGTATTTATGGTCATGGGAAACTGGAAGATGGTGTATAGTCAGAATACATAGAGTAGATAAACTACAGAGAGGGAGAGTTAAAGGTACTGAGGGATTACCAGAATATGATTGTAGAAATGCCCTAGGAACTATCTCTTCCCAGGAGCAGAAACAGAAACTGATGGGGTATGTGAGGGTCTTCTTGGAGGCAGTTAGAAACTGCTGGTCAAAGAAGGCAAAAGGTCCAGATATCCCAGGGACTGATGGTTATAACACCATAACATACCAGATTCATTTGGTCATTCCCCCATTGATGGGCATCTACTTTATTTTCAGGATTTTTTTTGCTGCCAGGAAAAGAGCTGCTAAAAATATTTTGGTGTGTTTGGGCCCTTCTTTTTTGGGGGGTAGATAGAATTTCATTTGAAATTGTCCTTGGGGATTTAGTAAAAACAAAACAAAATAAATTAAACAAAGAATACATAATTTGGAATCAGAAGATCTGAGTTTGAATTCTGATCTTTCTTACTAAATGTGTGACCTGGAATGAATCACTTCATCTCAGTTTCCTCATATGGAAAAAGAAGAGACTGGACTAGATGCTTTCTTGGATTTTGTTCAGTTTTAAAACTTATGAACTTCAGGATTACAATGTGTATGATAAAGAAAACCATTAGAATTGTCATCAGATGTCCTGTCCATTCTAAATTTATGATCTAGTCTGGGCCTCAATAACAAGTGTATCACAATACTCCCCTCCCCCAAATACCAATACAGTCTTGGGCTACTTCATTGGAAGTTTAGAACCCAGACTTGTATACGGTCAAATCTGAGGCATTGTGTCAAATGCTAGGCACCAGGTTTTAAGAATGATCCTGACAAAGGAAGGGAACCAGAATGGTAAAAGAATTTGGGACTGTCATCATCATTATTCCATAGACTCAGTATCAGAACAGAGGAAGACTCTAAAGCCAAGGAGACAGACATAGGATTGGGAAAGCACGATGCAGTGGGGTTGAAAGATTTAAGAAAAATAACTTTTCTAAACATAGACAATAAGAAGAAAAAACCATTTGTAGTAAAAAAAATTTCGCATCAAATTTACCCAAAATGCAGTTGGGAAACACTGATCTAGTCCCACTTTATGATCAGTAAGTAAAATGAGGCCTAATGAGGAAGACAGAAGAAAAGAAGAGAAAGAAGAAGAAGAAGAAGAAGAAGAAGAAGAAGAAGAAGAAGAAGAAGAAGAAGAAGAAGAAGAAGAAGAAGAAGAAGAAGAAGAAGAAGAAGAAGA
>NW_025368651.1:0-4498 GCF_016433145.1 Gracilinanus agilis | reverse complement strand
ATATATATATATATATATTAGATCTATGATCCTTAAATCATCTTCAAAGATTCAATCAATATTACTCAAAATGTCACTTCCATCTCATATATATTAACTTGTACTTGAGTTTATTTTGAGTTTAAATGGATAATGATAAATCATTAATTCCCTTGCAATGGATAATAAGCCAGAAAAATAGGCAAATTACAGAGAGTTTAATTCTTGTAGTATAGTTTTAATAAATATATTCCTTGACTTGGGCATTGTGGTAATGTGCAAAAGTGATTTGAAAACATATTCTTTATTTTAAATATCTCTTCTGCTGAAACAATCCTCTTTTAGAATAGAAAGAACAAGTTGGGTGGGATTTTGCAAATGTCTCTGACAGATATCTAATTTTTCAATTATTTAGAAAACAGTAAAATTTATAAGAACACAAAACATCCTCAATTAACAGAAGGCTAAAGTATATGAATAGGCATTCAATTAAAACTATCATCATTAGAAAAAAATGTTTCAAATCACTAGTAGAGAAATGCAAGTTAAAACAACTCTAAGGTACTACCTCATACCAATCAGACTGGCTAATATGACATAAAAAATGGGAGATTTTGGACAGAAAAATTGTGACACTAATAAACTGTTGGCAGAGCTATAAACTGATATAACTATTCTGAAAAACAATTTGGAACCATGCCCAAAGGGCCAAAAACCATGTATATCATTTGACTCAACAATACTCTTGCTAGGTCTATATCACAAAGTGGTCAAAGATAGAGGAAAAGTACCTACTCGTACAAAAATATTCCTAACAACTCTTTTTGTGGTAGCACAGAACAGGAAATTGAAGGAATTTTCATTAACTGGGGAATGACTGAACAAATCATGATATATTATTGAAATGGAATGATATGGTGTCATAAAATCTAGATGATCTCTCTCTAACTCTCTGTCTCTCTGTCTCTCTGTCTCTCTGTCTCTGCCTGTCTCTCTCTCTCTCTCTCTCTCTCTCTCTCTCTCTCTCTCTCTCACACACACACACACACACACACACACACACACACACACAACTTGGAAAGACTTATGAGAACTGTCACAAAATGAAGTAAGGACATCCAGGAGAACATTTTACACAGTAATAACAATAATGTGCAATGATCAATTGTGTATGACTTAACTGTTATTAGCAATGCATGCCCCTAGGATAACTCCATGGGATTCATTGATGGAAAAGGTTGTCCATTGCCACAGAAAGAACTGATAGTGTCTGAATGCAAATAGAAGCATAGCATTCTTCACTTTATTTCTTCCAAGATTTTTTCTCTAGTTCAATTATATTTTTCTTCTGTTCTATGCTTTTTCTCGTTTTGCAAAATCAAATCCCTACCAATTCTACTGCATGATGCTGTTTTTATGAATTAACTAAGGTTAGTGCCCATCAAATTTTTGATTCCTTACAAAATTAGTCAGGTTGCAAGCAGTAATTAATCATTCAGATGGTGTCCTAGTTCTTATATCTTACATTTATATTTTTAACATTTCTGAAAGTATTTCAATACTTTTTCTTTAAAAAAAATCAAACTAAACCACTTTTTTCTCAAAAAAAGGTAGGATACAACCTTGAATCTATATGTGTCCTCAGTTTCCATGGTAAATTATCATTTCTTTGACTAGAAAATGTTTTTTCAATTCTTTGTGGAGGTGCTGACAGGTAGACTTAGGGGCCTTAGGTTCCCAAGTTTTGTTTTTCTTTTCTTCCTTGATCTTCAAGTATATTTACTCCAGATGCCATGATAAGTACAAGCAAAGATAACACCCAACTTGTTTCATGGAAGATTTAGATGTGGGCTCCTATCAAGAGGACTTCTGTGAGAAAATTACTTATCACTTGTTTTGAATTAAAATAAATACCTAGTGCCAAGAGAATAGGGAAAAGATTAGCAATGGAGCAAAAACATAAGGGTGTTCCTTAGGATACATAGTACCAAGATCTGTTATGTCCAGAAGGAAAAAGAAAGAGAACATTCCATGAACATGACTTCATTTAAATTTGTAAAATTACTGTTTTAATCTTTTGGCTGCAAATTTAATTATCTTTTTTAATGCTCAGTAACATTGTATGAAATTACTTTTTTTTAATTTTATTCTTTAATTCTTTTCCCATGGATACATGATTTTTGTTGTCTTCCTCCACTCTTCCCTGCCCCCTCCCAGAGTTGACAAGCAATTTCACTGGGTTATTTGTAAATTATCACTCAAATCCTATTTCCAAATTATTCTTTTTTGTAATAATCTTTGAAAACCAAAATCCCAATTCATATACCCATATAAACAAGTGATCAATCACATGTTTTCTTCTGGATTACTACTCCCATAGTTCTTTCTCTAGGTGTGGATAGCATTCTTTCTCATAAGTCCTTCAGAGTTGTCTATAGGAACGTATGACTTAGTGAACTCAACTATAAGTTTAGGAAAAAAATCATCAAGCAAAAGATGATTAGTCTACTCAAAGCAATGTAAATCTACTTTTAACATATTTGTATATATTTAATTTCATTTTAAATTTAATCAACCGGAAACTATGAGTTTTCATATTCTTGAAAAGAATGGATTAAGACTGAATAAAGAGGTTTCCCCATCTTGCTTTGCTAGGTATTTTAGTTTTCATCTAAAGGGGCCACCTTCTAATACATGGAACAATGGTTTCTACAAGGTTATTAAGTCCTATGGACAACAAAATAATAGGCCCAGGGATTTCACTTAGGACTTTTGTTGGCTCATTAAGTCATGGGGTTTTCTTATGGAAAGTCAAACAGGCTGTATTTTTCTTACAATAGGGCAATAGGTCTATTAGGTTGGATAAAGGAACTTTCACAAACATCTAGTGGCAATTTTGATTTTCTAAAACAATCTTTGTCCTGAAGAAAAGGGCCTGGAATATTGTCTAAGAGCTAGAAGTGACTAAGTAAAAGGTCATAGTGAGGGAGAGGAAGTAGCACAGGTGGAAGGGTTGGGGAAAAGATGAAAAAAAAACAGAAAACAAAATAATTTGTTTTTAAAGACTAATGATTATTCTGGGGAAAGGGAGAAGAATGAAAACTTTGAGGCGCATAACTGAAACCAAATTTAAATTAATAGGAAGAAATGTATACATATATAATCTATGCACAAGCACATATATTGATATACATATATTATATGGGTACACATACATGCTTTCATGACTACATACATAATACATACCAGGCAGACATACAGACCTAGAGTCTTAGTTCACAAAGACTTTGGGAACATCAAATATAAACATAAATGTCACTTAATGTGTGAGATTGAACAACCCTTAACAATCATTTTCAAGGCTTATAACAATGAGTCATGTTTATGCTTCAATTTCCCTGAGAGCCTCACTTTTTAACCAAGGCAATGGAAATAGAAGAGGCTACCTTGAAATAGTCAAATGGCAAAACCCTCAGAATAAAGATATAACACAAGATTCTTGTTGGTTTTGTTGTGCTTTGAGTACCAGACCAATTACCATGCGTTCTTAAAGATAGAGAGCATAACATTGACACATTCTTCACACCCAAGGCTCATCAACTGAAAAATCAATTAGTCTATAAAGAAATTCACAGAAGGCAAGGAAAAGTTGAGCTGGCAGGGAGGCAAAGTGTCACCAACTCTCCATGAAAAGCAAACAATCAAGGCAATGTGAGTGGGAAAACAAACTTGCCCTGCAAACAGCAGGCAGTTGGGTAGCCACAAGGGGCAGCTCTGCTGATAATGACGAAACAACAGAGTTGATTATTCCCAGGGCCAGCACAGAAAGCTTCAAAGTTTGCAGATAACATGTAATCACTCCCATTCAGAGTGCCATGTTGACTTCTCTGATTCACATTTAAGTCTTATCTCTGAAAAGGTATAATTTTCAAATAATATAATCACACCTGTTTCAAAAGCTCACATTTAATTCTTTTTGTCACAGCAGAATGAAATAACTGCACTATCAACAGCTATTTCAAAGTCAGTAAAACAAACTTTGGCAACTGATAAAGGTTAGTCATTGCAAGAATGTGATAGGTAGGTATTATAGATTAAACTCAGTTCTCCTGCTCTGATACATACAGTAATCAAAGCTGAGGAAAGAGGAGGGGACCCCACAAACCAAGGAACAGGATGTGTCTGTGATTGTGATACATCATATTTAACCAGGAATATCTTTTCTTTATGCAGATAGGCAGCCAAATCAAATGAACAAACCAGAAGACTGGGAGGGGAAAAATGGAAGTAAAGATCCTAGAATTTCAGAACTGAGTGGAACATGAATGATCTCTAGAGGAGTGGTTTGGAAGAGTGAAGAAAGTCTTGGTTTGGGAGGAAAAGGAAGTAGGGTCAGGTTCCAATATTTCCAATTACTATTTTAGGGAAAGCCACAAAATTCTTCAAGCTCAGTTCTTTCATCTTTAATATCAGAGATTTAAACAAATAGTCTCTAATCCTCTATTCTCTCTCTCTCTCT
>NW_025368650.1:0-11326 GCF_016433145.1 Gracilinanus agilis | reverse complement strand
ATATATATATATATATATATATATATCACCTAAGACAATAAATATATCACATATATGTATGTATATATATCACCTAAGACAATAAAGGAAGGAATGTAGAATAAAGATCTTGAAATGTAAAGCAATAACTTTCTAGTCTTGATTAACCAAGACTTTTACATGGTAGGCCCAGGAGATCTGGAAACTTCGGGGAAATTGGAATGCATTTGTATCTATGTCATTTTTGTGAGATTTCTTTATCAAATACACACACACACACACACACACACACACACACACACACACAAAATGAAATTTGAGAGCATGGGTCCTCATAAAGAACTAAATGTTAGTTACAGGAATTTCTAACCCTAAGCCAGATGGTTGTTTGGAACAACATATTTTGATTCATTCTTAATCATAGAGAATTGAAGAAACAAACTTAAAGCCTTGCAGACTAAGATTGTTCTGTGCTCCAAAAGGGCTTGGCCTCTGCAGTTAGATTTCAGTAAATGGAAAGTCTTGCTACTTGTGGACGGAAAAGCTGGTTTTTTCCCCCAGTCTGATAATATATAATTTTCATGTACTTATCTTCCCTATATAACTATAATAAGATTGTAAGCTCTAAGCGAAGAGAAGTCAGATGTCTTGATGGATTCCAGATTAAGACTAGTTCAGGAGGTCAGATATTGTTTAGAACAATATCTTTCTTTTTAAAAGGGTACAACTGAGGCCCAGAGAAATCAAATGATTTGATGAAGGAAGTAACCATTTCATTATTAATGATAATTTATTTCTTGATAACAATGTTCATCTAATTAGATTGGATTAAATTAAATTGAGCCTGGGTTTCAGAAAATGGTCCTGAGACTGAGCATCTCAGATCTCCTTTCAGTCTCTCAAACAATAAATCCAGAGCTCCTTCCTCTGAAAACACAGCTTCATCCCCCTCCCCCCCATATAGGCACAATTTTTCACCTATTTTGAATTGTGAAAAAGGGAAGAAGTAAGGCAGGGTGGCAAGCAGAGGAGAGATGGAGCTAAACAACTTTTAGGTAATTCTGTTGAAAAGGAGGAAAAGTTGGGTTTTACAAAGATTGTTTAGAAGTCTAGTGACTGGGGCAGGTAGATGCCTCAATAGATAGAGAGCCAGGCCTATAAAAAGGAGGTTAGTGGTACAAATGTGGCCACAAATACTTCCTCACTGTACAGCCCTATACAAGTCATTTAACCCCCGTTGCCTAGCCCTTACCACCCTTCTGCATTGGAACCAATACATAGTGTCAATTCTCAGATAGAAGCTAAGGGTATATAAAAAGGCTAGTGACCAGACAGGAATAGGGGGAATTGGGCATATAGGATGCATGTGAATAGAAAGTTCCTTGGAAGAGATTCAGGAGAGGGTTTGCTAGTGAGGAAGTTGCCTAATACAGAGAGTTCATGACATTTTCTTCATGTTGAGAAACCTTGCTTCCTCTAGTGCTTGTAGCTTCAGGGAGGAGAATTTTTATTCACTGCTGACAAGGTGGAAAACTAGGCTGCTGTTACAATGTCCTTTTGGGTAATCTGGAAAGGAGGAAGGTGTTGTTGTGGAAGTGTGTGTTGAAGACCAGAGTGGAGTGTCCAAGTGATTTCACCAGTGGAAGTGATGGGAGAAGAGACATTAGAAGAAACCATCTTATTATGAAAGGGGTCTGGCATGAGATGGATAAAGCTTATATTTGACTGTGGCTACTGGCAGGATTTATCATTTTGACACACAGCCCAGTTCCCTATACTTATACATTCTTCTCTGGCCTCTATGTCACTTCCACCACAAGAAAAAGTGGAATCATTTACCTTTTAATTAATATTTAATTGTTTGTTAATTGCTTCATGTCAAAGATCTCAGCACTGAATCTTATTCACAGAGCACAAAGTCCACCTGAACCAATAGCTTTCTATCTCTTCATCAAGTCAGTGCCTTTTCCTTTCCTGACTCAACATTAGGTTCATAAATATCGCTCTAGCACCAAAGTCAATGCTAATCTATGTTACACTTGTACATTAATGAAACAGAATGGCCAAAAAGATAACAAGAGGAACACCAAGCCTGGAGGAACTGAGACCAAATTCCATTCTCCTTGGAGTCCAAGCCATATGAATTCATGACCTCCTAAAAGAAGGGAGCCATGACTTGTCCCTCTGCTAAGAGTGGAATGTGTATGAGGACAAAGCTAGAGTAGACTATAAAAGATTTTCCTCACTAGACCTGTTGTAGAGAAAGAAATAAAATGCTTCCTAAAAAGAGGGATCATTAGGAATGGGGAATAGATCTCTTAGACCATTCACTGGATTAAAACCATTTGGCACCTCAATAAGAGAAATTCTCTCTGGTCAACTTAGGGAAGATGAGGGGAGCACTGGGAGAAACTCAGAAAAAAAGGACAGAGAGTCCCAGAGAAAGAGCAATTGGGAAAGTTGCAAATATGGACTCTGGCTGTCACAGTGTAAAATGAAATCCCTTTAACCTCATAATCCAGGGAAAACCCAACTTGGCTACAAGTTTGATGTCAGAGAGAGCTCACAGGGCTCCTCAGAGACTCAGAGCAGTTTTTATAAAGCTTCATTGGCTTTAAAGAGCCTGCTCTTCATTCAGAGGGTCTCTGGAGGTGGGATGGCATGGTGAAGATGAAATGAAAACGAGCCAGAATGCAAGTGGAATTGCAGAGGCTGTTCTCTGTTGCCATCTGCTGATTTTTATTTTTATACCCTTTTTTCTTTATGATCTCATACATGTTTTGATTTTCCCATATATTCAAAGTCATATATTAACTTTTGAAACATCATATGATTGGCATTTACTAATTATCTTACTGTGGTTAAACAAAGAAGCAAACTTATCAAAAATTATTCATTATGGAATGGCTTAGTTGGAATTTATTATTTTCAACCTTAAAAACACCATTTCCTAGCTAAGCATAAAAGTTGATTATATTTTAACTAATTAAATCATGTATATTGTTACTTTATACTATTCATACCTATCATCAATCAAGAAGATAGTTATGGTAGTTGATTCCAGCAAGTAAGATACAATAATATCAGTCTGGTCCAAATTTTGCTCCCATTATATTCTTTCATTTTTCACTATTTTTAAGAAGTATGTTTGCTATTCTTTCTGCTATAGGGTCAATAAGAATGTAGTTCTGGAAGGGTGATTCCCCTGTTTTCCTTGTGTTTCACTGTTTCCTTGGTCTGTGGGAGTTTGGAAACAAACCCAGGCCAGGTATATTCTTTCTGGGGAATTTAGAAACTTGCATTAACTCACTAACTACTGGTTTTTTTTGCTGGGCTGATTCTAGGGGAAGTTTCTGTACTATGGGGGTTTGTTTAGGGGTTTATTTTGGGATGGTGGGTAGTCTGTGACTGTGGTTGTTCTTGCCATGAACCTGTATTGTTTTTCTGTGTCTCCCTGGGGCTGAATAAGGATACTGATTGCAATAGTTTCAATGCAAGTGAATGTCACTGTAAAAAGAATCATATAGGGGAAACTGAGTGTGGAATTTCCATCCTCCTGACCACCTGCTATGCTGGATTGTCAGAGCTGGTGACGAGCTGTGCTAAATATCATGGCTTTGATGGCTTCTTGCAATTGGCCAAACCCTTTTTCTAGTGAAAGGACAAGCAGTCTTTCTTGCTCACTGATTCCCTACAGGAAGAAAGGATGGAGGACCTAGAACATCAGATCTTGGTTAAAGAGGCAACAACACTTACAACAAGCAAGATAAAAGTTGTTTTGTTTGTTTTTTTGTTTTGTTTTGTTTTGTTTTTTGCTAAGAAACTGGTGTTTCTTTTGGGAAACCAATAAGAGAATAGATAAAATCTGAGACTCCTCTTTTGACCCCTTTTTGTGATCCTTGTGATTTCTTGTTGAAAAGTATTGTGGCCTTATTGAAGAGCTTTAGGTTCCTAGCGGGCCAGCATTTAAAAGGTTAATGCTCTCCCCCTTTGGCCAGGAATGCAGCTGCCTGGTATCGCCAAGGCCAAAACCTTAGCAGGGGCAATTCAACCCTGAGAAAAATATTCTCCAACTTGGCTTTCTGATAAGAACCCAGTCAAAATTTAGCCTTGGCCTTGGTCTGTTCTGAAGCCAATGAGACCTTTTGTCTTTTGATATGACATAATTTATAATTTCTGTGCATCTGCAAAGTTCCTGGGGGGGAGGGGTGTTTCTTTTGTGTGAAATGAGTCTTGAAATATATGTAATAAACTCCATGCTCCTGGAGACAGAGCTGGAAGCATGGGCTAAAAGATGTTCAGTGTCCATTATTTCCTTATCAACTAAACTGTCCTTATCAGATTATCAGAGATGATAAATAGATATCCAGAGTTTCTTATCAGTCAGCATTTTTCACCACTATTAGAGCTTCTGGGGTCAAATGTAGGACCACTCTTTTGTAGTTCCTACCCATACAAGGGCATGAGCAATAGGAGCTACAGAGCAGTCTCAGGAGCTGGCTGAGCACTCCTGGTTTTAGTAGGAAACTGTTACATGGGCACAGATGGAACCTGGACTACCTTAGAATAATCAGCCACCTCCACTTGAGTAGCAGTGAATTCTGGGGTAGGGGCAATCCATTCATCTTGAAATTTTTCTTTTGTCCCTCCTTCACAATTACAGTTTGTTCCTCCTCTTCATTCTCCTCTGGACCCCTGTAGAAGTAAAGATCAGGCAAAACCTCCCACAGCTGTCCATGGGAGATGGTACCACACATATGGAGAGCCTCACAGACCAAGCATGCACCACATCAGGTGCCCTGAGTAAGCTTCCTCTTTATTACCTGGAATGGCAATGTCCACATAGCAAAGAGGGGAGTCTGTATTATATGATGTGTAGTTTGATGGTTATCATATATGATGCTTTAGTCAGACACTGCTGAGCACCCAGAGGGTCAGTGACCACCCAGACATGAAGGTCCTTGAAAGCTGCCTGGCTCTGGTTAGTGAATGTACCCACTGTGAAGCCTCCAGCAATAGGTGTGGAGCAAGTGGCAGCAGCAAAGTTTAAAAGAGTTCCCTGGTCAGTATTACTGGATGAAACTGCATTAATATCAACTTGATGGCAACAATGGCAGGAGCTGCCATGCCACCATAGGCTTTTCTCAATGTGGGAATTAATTCAAAACCTACCCTATTTGTGTAGCCCCCACCTATCTGAAATCTGTAACTTTATCCCTCTGATTGGTTCTAATCAGTATTCTCTCGTATAGTGTGATTCCCTAGGGATAGCAAAGAATCACTTATTATTACCAAACAATAATCAGATAGTTCATAATTGAATCATTTCTAGGAATGAGTGTTTCTTATAAATTTATGGGTCAAACTCTAACTTGAAAGCATAGCTTGAAGGAGGCCTCCACCAGTTGTCACAAGCTTCAGTGGTAAGTCCCATGATGTATTGAAATAAGGGCCAGATGCCCTCTATCCAGTCTCGATGTCCTCACTACCCTCACTGGACAGGTTGAACCATCAAGGCAAAAGGATCAAATAATTAGGCTGCCTGTTGACCAAGATGGGGTAAATGAGCCAATTCCTCGGTGACCATGTATTGTTTAGTAAATGTGAGCAGAGGGTGTACCAAGAGTTTGGAATCTAGCAAGGAGATAATGCAATGATGCCTGGCCTGAGCAGGCATGTAAAGACAAGGTTGGGCACTGAAGGGAATAAAAGATGTTCAATGGAGAAGATAGGGGTCTCAGACAGTGAGGAATGCCTGGGATCCTATTTGATGGAAGGGGCCAGGTCCCTATAAAAAGAAGTTATTGGCTCAGAGCTCTGCTCCAGGATTTTTATTTTGATTGAACAAATTTCTGTTGGTACATCAAGGTCTCTTCAAATTCATGACATAGATGCCATTGTTCACTGCTCCATTTGAAAGTCCAAATTAGTTTCACCAAATTGGGTTCTTGTAGTAAATAATCCTCCTTCATCTGCAAGACAGTTTGGGCTCTGCACACAGTAAAAATTTCCTTTTAAAGTATTGATGGAACCTGAATAGAACATTGTATGGAAACCTTTTCTAAGCAGCACCTTTTCTAAGCCTAACCTTTCCTTAAGATACAGAGAAACAGGAGAGTGAGGGGATAAGAACAGGAGGGACTAAGAGTCTCCTTAAAAGACTAAGAGAATGTAATGTAGGTTGAAAGAAAAAATCCCAAAGGGAAAAGGAGAAAGGATTTCCTAGATGGGAACACCCAACAAGAAATAGGATGGTCAGTGAGGGGATAAGGGACAGACTTTTGGAAGAGTGGATGAAATAACCAGGAGGCAAAAGGTATAGGGATAAAGGAAGGACCCTTACAAGAGTGGGTTGATTTGCAATTGAAAGGGCAATGGGAGAGGATGAGGAAGGGATTTTTAAAAGGGGTGGAGGTAATGTGTCAGAATAAATTGGATTTCTGAGGAAGAAAAGGGCAAAAGGAGAGGAAAAAAAGGAAAAGTGAGGAGAAATTGAATGGAAGGAAAACAGCTGTTTCTAGTGTCTTTCTCTCAGTCCCACCTGATACAGGGAGTCAAATAGCTGGGAAGATAGTGGGTTGACAAAAGAGTATCTATTAAGTGTATATTCTATGTCAACATTGTGACAAGAAATTTAAAATTATTGTCTCAGTTGACAAAGTTACAACAACTTTGGGTGGTAGGTGCTACTTTATTGACATTTTATGCATGAGGAAACTAAGGTTGGAGAGGTTAAGTGACTTGTGTGGGGTCATACAGCTGATATGAACCTTAGGTCAGATTTAAATTCAGCTTTTCCTGACTTCAAGGTCAGGGATCTATCCATTCTACCATCTAGCCACAAAACAGCCACCAAAAGAATAAGAATTGAGAAAAAACACCATATAATGGAAACTGAGTCATCATTAACTTTGGAGAGAGCAGTTTTGCTGGAATGAGGACAGAAGACAGACTTTAGAAAATGAAGAAGAAAGTGAGAGGAATGGAAATGAGCTGTAAATGGCAGTAGAAAAGTGGGACAAGAGCAAGTAGGGCTGGTTAGATCAAGTTTTGAAGATTAACCTATTCTCTTTAATTAAACTAATTTCCCATTTTACTGAGTGGCCTCTGTATGATCTCAGAGCACACTCTGCCCTGGTCAGAGTTACTGTTGACTTTCCAACCCACAGTTAACATCTTGATACTGGCCCAATTCAACCCTTCCTATCCCATTCCTAAAACCCACCTCCCTTTACAATTTGTACTCAGATCTTGATGATGCCTGTTCCAGTGCTCTATTCCCTGCGCCACAGGCTATGAGTTATTTAGGGAAGAGTGAATGGACACATGAATGAAAAAGGATATATGGGCAAATTCCCAACACTTCTTCTTGAAAGGGATTTCACTGAGTTTTAATGCCTTCCAAGGAGAGAAAAGTCTAAGTAAGGGAGACAATGCAGTTCAGTGGAAAGTATATGGGATATAGTTTTTAAAACCCGGGTTCAAATACTACCTCTGAAATTTATTATCTGTATGACCTTGGCATGTGGTTGAGCCTCATAAACTCATCTATAAAATGAAAGGATTGGACTGAAATGATCCTTAAAGTCCAACCCAGCACTAAATGGATGACTCGATCATTTTAAAATTCTGTAAGTTTTCACACAATGAAGAATTTGAAAGTGGTCGTATCTTCCTGATGGTATCTGAATATACATAGTCAGCATATTTATAAAAAGTTCTAAAAAGGACCTTTAAAATTTCCATGTTGCTCACGTTGTGTCAGAAACTTTAGATAAAGCTAAAAAAAAACAAAAATACACAAATAAAATAAGGAGAAATATAACATACTTTGATCCATATTCAGATTCCATCAATACTTTTTCTGCAGATGGAGAGCAATTTTCATCATGAGTTCATCATCTCACTGTGTTCTTGAGAATAGCTTTCTTTCATGATTAATTATCAAACAGTATTGCTTGTACTGTGTTGAATGTTCTGGTTTTATTTCACTCTGCATCAATTCATGTAGGTCTTTCCAGCTTTTTCTGCAATCATCCTGCTCATCACGTCTTATAGCATAATAGTATATTTCATCAACATCATATACTACAATTTATTCAGCTATTCTCCAAATGATGGACATCCACTCAATTTTCAATTCCTTGGCACTACAAAAAGAACAGCTATAAACATTTGTGTACAAATAACCTTCTCTTTGTTATATTTCTTTGGTATGTAGAATTTGTAGCAGCATTATTGAACCAAAGGTATGCACAGTTTTATAACCCTTTCAGCAAGTTCCAAATTGCCCTCCAGAATGGCTGGATCAGTTCATGACTCCAACAATGCATTAGTGCCCCAATTTTGCCATGTCCCCTCCAACATTCATCATTTTCCTTTGCTATCAGATTAACCAATCTGATAGGTGTAATAAGGTACTATTTCAGTGGTGTTTTAATTTGTAGTTCTCTAACCAATAGTGACTTAGGACATTTTTTCACATGACTAGATAGTTTTGATTTCTTCATCTAGTAGTTGCTGGTTCAAACATTTTCTTTCTCTCAGAGATACTTTCTAAGGGGTGCACAACGTAACGATTTTCTATTTCACTGAAAGAGCTCAGGCAGCCACAGGGCCTGAGAGCTTCCTTGAAGGTATCATGAAAAGTATGAATGTGAGTTGAGTCAGTAGCATTGTAGAAGGAGATTGTGCCTGTTTCATAGACCAAGAAAATTCGCACAATCTTGGGGGTCACTGCCAAATGGAACTCCATCCAGGGTCTGGAGAAAGCCTGGTAAGTGTCATGATTGACCAGACAAATAATCCAGAATCCAGTTTCTGGTATGATGTCTGCTTCTTCCTCATTGCATACTGAGTCCTTACAGAGTCCCAGAGACCGCTCTGTCTTTCCTTCCACATTCACCTCCCAGTAGAACTTTCCTGAATTGAATCCTCCCTTGCCCAACACATAGCTGAGGACATACATGTTCAATCCACACATGGGCTGCCATAAATAGAAAATAGAACATTTGACTTTTTTTTTTCAGGAGGAAGAAGCAATCAGGTGAGCCTTTGTCATGTGTTATGGCCACTGCAGAGAAATGCACAATGTCAGTCCAGAAGTATAAACAAGAGCCATATCCATGATCCTTAATTTCAACTAGACTTTCAGTGATGCTTCAGACATCTATTCTACATGTCGGTCATTCACTATCTGTGTGACTTGGGCAAAATCATATAACTGTTATATACCTCCATTTTTTTTTACAAATTGTGGTATATGCTGGTGATGGAATACTTTGTGCTCAAAGGAATAATAAACTGGAGGAATTCCATGTGAACTGGAATGACCTCCAGGAATTGATGCAGAATAAAAGGAGCAGAGCCAGAAGAACATTTTACACAGAGACGAATACACTGTGGTAAAATTGAATGTAATGGACTTCTGTACTAGCAGCAACGCAATGACCCAGGACAATTCTGAAGGATATATGGAAAAGAACGCTACCCACATTCAGAGGAAGAATTATAGGAGTGGTAACACAGAAGAAAAACAATGGCCTCAACACATGAGTTCATGCGGACATGATTGGGGATGTAGACTCGAAACAATCCACACCAATGCAACTATCAATAATATGTATATGTCTTGATTGATCACACATGTTAAAGCCAGTGGAAACATGCATTGGAGATTTGGATATGGGGGGAGGGGGGTGTAGGAAGGGTGAAGGAGAAAATAAAAACAAGAATCATGTAACCATGGAAAATTTTTCTTAAAAAATAAAATATTTAAATCTAAAAAAAAAAGTACAATAAAAAAAATTAACCCTTGACCTGTTTTGTTCATGTCTGTTAGTCTGAGTATACTGGCCTGTTGAGGAGTTTATGGAACTGATCACTATGTATGTACATTAGCAATTTAAAACAAAAATGATGCCTCAATGGACACTTCTGTTCCTGCAGGGATTCAAACTGACTGAGGTTAAAGAATGATTACTGAACCAGGACTCAGAAGAACTAGATTTGTAGCCAGCTTCTCATACTAATTCACTCTGAGATATAGAAGTAACCATTTTCTCAGAGTTCTCATTTATAAAATTAGAAGATTGTTGTACATAATCTCTAAGATTTCTCAAAATCCCAGAGTGTACAAAATCCATGAACGATCTCACACTCTGCATCTATCTGATATTTGGAAAATGACAGTATCGCTAAGCCTCTATTTTTTCAATTTTCAAAAAGAAAACCTTGGATTCCATGGCTTCCAGTTGGAAGGGTAGGGGGTAGAGTGGCAATTCCAACTTTCATCTGATCATTCTAAGGTAACACTAGTTTCTGCTTAATGACTCAGTTCTGACTTTTTCCCTTTCGCTAGGCTTTCCCAAATTTCCTTTGTTTTATTTCTCAGCAAACAGTGTTTGGAATAATATAAACACTTCTCACGAAAAATCCAAATGTATAATAACTTCCCTCTTCAAAATTTAGACATTAATTGGGTACATTCATTTGGGGTGCTCCTGATGAACTTAATTCCTAACATTATCCAATTGTTTGCAGTATCACTATACATGTATGTAGAAATAATGAACAAGAAAAGGTTACTCACCACATTGATCTTTAAGATAGTGTATAAAATTTGAAACACATGGAAAGAAACAGAGGAAATGTACTACAGAGAGAAAAAGAGAGAGATCATCAGCACATCTACACAGATTATTTATTTACAACATGGAGCGTGCCTCATTTGAAACTTCTCTTCTATGAAGTTTTCAGACTTGTTGATTTCAAGAAATGCCCACAGGACTAAAATCAAAAGAACCAAATTTTCACAGTTTCTCCATTTGTCAAATAAGAGGGTTCAATAGAATCATCTCTAAGCTTCCTCACAATCTAACAGTGTACTCATCTATCCCAAATCAATATTCAATGTACCTGTGATATTAGAAAAAGTGACAACACGTATGAGGAACTATTTATGCATCTGTAAAATGAAATCACTGGATGGCATGGCCTCAAAGAACACTTGAACTCTCAAAAATTAATTCTAATATAATATCTATTTCCACTAAATGCCTTATTCCTTACTGCATTCACTTCATTTGATTTCTTAAACTTCAATTTTTTTCAGTTTCTTATTTTAGAAATATTCTTTTGGCAAAAACCAACACTTCACAGGAAAAATTCACACTGCTAATGTCTCTCCTACACAAATTATGAGAACTAGATCAGTTTGTTGATTTGAGGGACTCTCAATCAACTTAGTTCTCAGTATCAACCAGTGGAATATAGAATCACTATATAAATATAGAGGAAAAATGAACAAAAACACAATACTTACCATGTCATTTTTCAAGAACTGTAA
>NW_025368649.1:0-2829 GCF_016433145.1 Gracilinanus agilis | reverse complement strand
CTCTCTCTCTCTCTCTCTCTCTCTCTCTCTCTCTCTCTCTCTTTCCCTTGCTTTCCATCTTTTAATCAATACTGTATGTTGGTTCCAAGGCAGAAGAGCAGTAAGGGCTAGGCAATGACTTTAAGTGACTTTTTCATTTAAAATGACTTGCCCAGGGTCACACGGCTAGGAGACCATATTTTAACCCAGGACCTCCCTTCTCCACACCTGCCACTCTATGCACTGAGCCATGTGACTGCCCTCAGGACACCTTCCTTGATCTCTGCTAATATTAATGCTTCCTTTCTCTTTTTCCTCCCCCAATAAAATTATTTTGCATGTATTTTCCATTGATGTTGTTCACTAATTTTAATCATATCTGACTCTTTGTGGCCCCATTTAGGGTTTTCTTGGCAAAGATAATGGGGTGGTTTGCCCTTTCCTTCTCTAATTTTCCATTTTCTTATCTGTACAAATGCTGTTGTAACCCAGTAGAGTGTAGCTTTCTATTTGGGTGAAGAAGAAAGGGTGTCCCTTGGGTAAAAATCTTGGACAAAGACATGCTTTGACTAGTTGAAAAGATTTATAACTTTCATAATAGAATACATAGTGACCAGAAGAGACTAGAATCACCAATTTGAAGATGGAAGGAATCTCAGGCCAACTAATCCAATCTCTGCATTTTCCAGATAAGAGAATTGAATCCCAGGGAAATTAAGCAACTTGTCCAATGTCACCCAACTAATAAACACCAGAAGTGAGATTTGAACCCATGTCCTCAAACTCTAGACCAAATGTTCTTTCCACTTAACTATGTCATTTCCTGAAGATCAGGGTTCTTTTTAAAAAATAATAATAATAATAAAGGCAGCCTTCAACATTTGTCTTCAAGTCTTATCTTGATTATTTAATCTCTCATCATATAAACCCTCCATGGGATTTTTTTTGACATGGTCTATGATCTGTTTATTTTGTTCAGTGATGCTGACAAATTCAAGGAAAGAACAGAATATCCCTGAAGAAAGTTTACTTTATTTTAAGAAAATTTCTTTGCCAGGCTATCCGGGAAACCTGAAATTTCCTCTTCTTTGAAGATTCACCCACGGCTTGGTTGTTGGTTGGTTGGTTGGTTTTTCTGGTTTGAGTCCAATAGAGACAAGAGGAAGTATAAAAGCTAACTATGGGCCGCACTTTTGTTTGAATGTCCGTCTATCTATCACGTCTGTCCATCTCCTGTAATAAGTTGATGCCCTGTGCTGTACAATGTCATTTTCAAAGACATCTGCAATCTCCCAAACTTTCCAATCAGTGTAGTGGACGACAGGAAAGACCATTCTCTGAGCAACCTCTGATGGGCCATATTTCGTGTGTTTTCAATAAAGTTCATGCCAGCTTCCATGAGAGCATTAACCAAGGATAACAGAGGGCAAAGCAGCTTGATGTAGATGAAGAGAATCTTTCCGAGTGGGAGAAATGTTTTTGGATCTGTAAGCCAGAGAGGAAGTTGGAAATCACATCAGAAGTTTTAGTTTGCTTATTCTACATTCATCATCTAAAAATTGGTTTCCAGATTGAAAAAAACTTTTTCAGTCTGATCTTTTCCATGAATGTGTCAGGTTATTTATTGTGGGACGTCTCCCAGTTAAGATAATGGAATTAGTCACCTTGAACAAAGTTTTCCGAAAAGCAAAAGTGAGAGCCACGAAAACCAAAAACAAAAACATGAAAGATAACGTTGTGTCCTTGGCTGGTTCCATGAATAAGAAGCAGAGTAAGTTTTCCTGCAATAATGAGAATATGAGGACTTTCATGAGTAGTGATTAGGGTCAGTGCATTAGAAATGTTTTTTTAGAGCTAGGAGGGACCAGCTTGTTCAGTCTTTTCCTTTAACAGATGAGGAACCCAGTCCAAGTTTGGTCATATAATAGCAAGTGGCAGAATCTAGGATTCAAATCCAATTGCCCACTTTCAAAATTAAATACAAACAAACAAATAAACTCTAGGACTCAAGAATCTAGAATATATGGTCAAAGGACTGAGCCGATTGAGAGCCAGGCCTAGAGAAAAGAAGTCCTAGGTTCAAATCTGGCCTCACACTTGCTAGTTGTGTGACCTTGGACAATTCAGTTAAACACTATTGCCTATCGCTTACTGCTCTTCTGCTTTGGAATCAATACATGATATTGATTCTAAGAAAGATGGTGAGGATTTAAAAAAAAACAAATATAAGGTTAAATTTGAAGGATTATAAAATTATCTATTTAGAGCTAGAAAAGACCTTAGGAGTTTCACCTTTTCACAGGGTTGTAGGATCATAGGTAGAAAGCTGGAACAGATAAGATCACTCAAAGGTTTTCTAGTTCAGCTCCATCCCATTGCACCACCTCCTGCCTCTCCAATAGAGATATTGTTTCTGTGCTCCTAGACAAGACCATGCTTCAGTGTCAACATATTGTCATTATTTATTAGGTTTGTATGCTTTTATTCAAGGGTTACCAAGAAATAGATACGATGAACAGAATTCAACATTTTTCCTGGTCCTTATAGGTCATTCAAGAGTAATGGCAACCACATATTCCCTGTGATACCATTTCATCCTTTCTCTCTATGGCTTTTCCATTTCCCTAATTTTAGAACCATGAGATATAACAGCACTATGGACAGAAGTCTTGGAATAGGAAAATATGAGGTCAAGATCTGCCTCGGAAACTTTCTGGATGTGGGACCCTCAGTAGGGCCCTTAGTATCTCAGTATTCCAGGCTTCTTTCTGAAGATACGAAGATATGTTACACTGAAATGACCTGTGAAAGGAGTTTCTAAACGGAGTTCTCCTTGGGAAGGGGGGAGAG